>NC_080386.1:91674110-91751312 GCF_014773155.1 Arachis stenosperma
GTCTTTTTTGCTCCTCTCTCATGATTAGAGGGGTCTCTTGTTTGCTCCATCCTTTTCTTAGTGATGGGCTTGAGGTCATGCCTTCTCAGTTGAACTGGCTTTCCTCTTGAATTTCTCTTCCATTGGGCGTCCTCTTCACAGATATCTATGAGGACTTGGTCCAACCTTTTGATCAAAGTTGACCCTTCTTCATGGCCACAACTTCATAGAAGTGGTCTTGATGCACCCTTGAGATGAATCTCTCCATCTCTCATGACTCGGAGGTAGAAGCTTTTGCCTTCCCTTTCCTCTTTCTAGAGGTTTCTCCGGCCTTGGATGCCATAAATGGTTATGGAAAAACGAAAAGCAACACTTTTACCACACCAAACTTAAAAGGTTTGCTCGTCCTCGAGCAAAAGAAGAGAGATGAGAGTAGAAGAAGAAGAAATAGAGGAGAGGGAGATGGCTTTGTGTTCGGCCAAGGAGGGGGAGAAGTGGTGTTTAGGTGGTTTGAAGATGAAGGAGTGAAGAAGGGTTATGGGGAAGAGGTGTTGAGGTGATGGTGAATGGGTGAAGAAAGAGAGTGTGGTGGGGTTGGTGGGGATCCTGTGGGGTCCACAGATCCTGTGGTGTCAAGGAAAAGTCATCCCTGCACCAAAGGCACTCAAAATCACGTTTGAGCCATTTCTGGCGTTAAACGCCGGGCTGGTGCCCATTCCTGGCGTTAACGCCAGTCTGGTGCCCCTTTCTGGCGTTAAACGCCCAGAATGGTGCCAGATTGGGCGTTAAACGCCCAACTGCTAGCCTCACTGGCGTTTAAACGCCAGTGGGTTCTTCCTCCAGGGTGTGCTGTTTTTCTTCCTGTTTTCATTCTGTTTTGCTTTTGCAATTGATTTTGTGACTTTCATGATCATCAACCTACAAAAAACATAAAATAACAAAAGGAAATAGATAAAAGATAACATTGGGTTGCCTCCCAACAAGCGCTGTCAGTAGCTTGACAGAATGGAGCCTCACAGATACTCAGAGCAATGTTGGAACCTCCCAACACCAAACTTAGAAGTTGAATGTGGGGGTTCAACACCAAACTTAGAGTTTGGTTGTGGCCTCCCAACACCAAACTTAGAGTTTGACTGTGGGGGCTCTGCTTGACTCTGAGTTGAGAGAAGCTCTTCATGCTTCCTCTCCATGGTGACAGAGGGATATCCTTGAGCCTTAAACACCAAGGATTTTTCATTCACTTGAATGATCAGTTCACCTCCATCAACATCAATCACAGCCTTTGCTGTGGCTAGGAAGGGTCTGCCAAGGATGATGGATTCATCTATGCACTTCCCAGTCTCTAGGACTATGAAATCAGTAGGGATGTAATGGTCTTCAACTTTTACCAAAACATTCTCTACAAGTCCATGAGCTTGTTTTCTTGAGTTGTCTTCCATCTCTAGTGAGATTCTTGCAGCTTGTACCTCAAAGATCCCTAGCTTCTCCATTACAGAGAGAGGCATGAGGTTCACACTTGACCCTAAGTCACACAGAGCCTTCTTGGAGGTCATGGTGCCTATGGTACAAGGTATGGAAAACTTCCCAGGATCTTGTCTCTTTTGAGGTAATTTCTGCCTAGACAAGTCATCCAGTTCTTTGGTGAGCAAAGGAGGTTCATCCTCCCAAGTCTCATTTCCAAATAACTTGTCATTTAGCTTCATGATTGCTCCAAGGTATTTAGCAACTTGCTCTTCAGTGACATACTCATCCTCTTCAGAGGAAGAATACTCATCAGAGCTCATGAAGGGCAGAAGTAAGTCCAATGGAATCTCTATGGTCTCATTTTGAGCCTCAGATTCCCATGGTTCCTCACTAGGGAACTCATTGGAGGTCAGTGCACGCCCATTGAGGCCTTCCTCAGTGGCGTTCACTTCCTCTCCCTCCTCTCCAAATTCGGCCATGGTTATGGCTTTGCACTCTCCTTTTGGATTTTCTTCTGTATTACTTGGGAGAGTACTAAGAGGGAGTTCAATAACTTTCTTGCTCAGCTGTCCCACTTGTGCCTCCAAATTCCTAATGGAGGACCTTGTTTCAGTCATGAAACTTTGAGTGGTTTTGATTAGATCAGAGACCATGGTTGCTAAGTCAGAGGGGTTCTGCTTAGAATTCTCTGTCTGTTGCTGAGAAGATGATGGAAAAGGCTTGCCATTGCTAAACCTGTTTCTTCCACCATTGTTGTTGTTGAAACCTTGTTGAGGTTTCTCTTGATTCTTCCATGAGAAATTTGGGTGATTTCTCCATGAAGAATTATAGGTGTTTCCATAGGGTTCTCCTAGGTAATTCACCTCTTCCATTGAAGGGTTCTCAGGATCATAAGCTTCTTCCTCAGATGAAGCATCCTTAGTACTGCCAGGTGCATTTTGCATTCCAGACAGACTTTGAGAAATCAAATTAACTTGTTGAGTTAATATCTTATTCTGAGCCAGTATGGCATTCAGAGCATCAATCTCAAGAACTCCTTTCTTCTGACTTGTCCTATTGTTCACAGGATTCCTTTCAGAAGTGTACATGAATTGGTTATTTGCAACCATCTCAATGAGCTCTTGAGCCTCTGTAGGCGTCTTCTTCAGATGAAGAGATCCTCCAGCAGAGCTATCCAAAGACATCTTGGATAGTTCAGAGAGACCATCATAGAAAATACCTATGATGCTCCATTCAGAAAGCATGTCTGAGGGACATTTTCTGATTAATTGTTTGTATCTTTCCCAAGCTTCATAGAGGGATTCTCCATCCTTCTGTCTGAAGGTTTGGACTTCCACTCTAAGCTTACTCCATTTTTGATGTGGAAAGAACTTTGCCAAGAAGGCATTGACTAGCTTTTCCCAAGAGTCTAGGCTATCTTTAGGTTGTGAGTCCAACCATATTCTAGCCCTGTCTCTTACAGCAAAAGGGAATAGCATCAGTCTGTAGACCTCAGGGTCAACCCCATTAGTCTTGACTGTGTCACAGATTTGCAAGAACTCAGCTAAAAACTGATGAGGATCTTCCATTGGAAGTCCATGGAACTTGCAATTCTGTTGCATTAGAGAAACTAATTGAGGCTTAAGCTCAAAGTTGTTTGCTCCAATGGCAGGGATAGAGATGCTTCTCCCATAGAAATTGGGAGTAGGTGCAGTAAAGTCACCCAGCACCTTCCTTGCATTGTTGGCATTGTTGTTGTTTTCGGCTGCCATGGGTTCTTCTTCTTTGAAGAATTCGGTCAGGTCCTCAACAGAGAGTTGTGCCTTAGCTTCTCTTAGCTTTCGCTTCAAGGTCCTTTCAGGTTCAGGGTCAGCTTTAACAAGAATGCCTTTGTCTTTGTTCCTGCTCATATGAAAGAGAAGAGAACAAGAAAATGTGGAATCCTCTATGTCACAGTTATAGAGATTCCTTGAGGTGTCAGAGGAAAAGAAAAATAGAAGAAGAAGGTAGAAGAATTCGAACTTGATTAGATAGAGTTCGAATTGTGCATTAAGAAGGAGTAGTACTCCATAAATAGAAGGATGTGGAAGGGAAGAGAATTTTCGAAAATTAATTAAAAAGATGTCAAAAACATTTTGAAAAATTGATTGATAATTTTCGAAAATTCAAAGTGGAAAAGAAATCAAGTGATTTTTGAAAAAGATTTTGAAATTAGAAGTTAAAAAGATTTGATTGAAAACTTATTTTGAAAAAGATGTGATTAAAAAGATATGGTTGAAAAGATTTGATTTGAAAACAATTTTAAAAGATATGTTTTGAAAACAAATTTTTTTTAAAAGATTTGATTTTGAAAGTTAATGACTTGCCTAACAAGAAAATATATGATTCAAACATTAAACCTTCCTCAACAGAAAAGGCAACATACTTGAAATGTTCAATCTAATCATTAATTGTTAGTAAGTATCTTTGAAAAAGGAAAGAAATTGATTTTGAAAACATTTGATTGAAAAGATATGATTTGAAAAAGATTTGATTTTGAAAAACTTTGAAAACTTAAAAAAAATTGATTTGAAAAACAAAATCTTCCCCCTTGTGCCATCCTGGCGTTAAACGCCCAGAATGGTATCCATTCTGGCGTTTAACGCCCAAAATGCACCCTTTTTGGGCGTTAAACGCCCAACCAGGTACCCTGGCTGGCGTTTAAACGCCAGTCTGTCCTTCTTCACTGGGCGTTTGTACGCCCAGCTTTTCTGTATAATTCCTCTGCAGTATGTTCTGAATCTTCAATTCTTTGTATTATTGACTTGAAAAGACACAAATTAAAATATTTTTGGATTTTAATAATCAAAATGCAACAAGAATCAAATAACAATGCATGCAAGACACCAAACTTAGCAGTTTGTATACTACTGACACTATATGAGACACATAAACACTCAAGTCAAAAGAATTCAAAGATCAGAGTAAGAAATCATCAAGAATTACTTGAAGATCCTTAAGACACATGAATGAATGTATGCAATTGACACCAAACTTAAGATAAGACACTAGACTCAAGCAAGAAACATCAAATATTTTTGGTTTTTTATGATTTTGTGAATTTTTTTTGTGATTTTCGAAAATTAAGTGGAAAAAGATATCAAAATTCTTAATGAGAATTCCAGGAATCAGTGCAATGCTAGTCTAAGACTCCGGTCCAGGAATTAGACATGGCTTCACAGCCAGCCAAGCTTTCAAAGAAAGCTTCGGTCCAAAACACTAGACATGGCCAAAGGCCAGCCAAGCCTTAGCAGATCACTGCTCCAAAAGCAAGATTGATAAAAAAATCAACAAGCTTCTGTGATGATAAGTTGAAACCTCGGTCCAATGAGATTAGACATGGCTTCTCAGCCAGCCAGATTTCAACAAATCATCATGAAACTCTAGAATTCATCTTCAAGAATTTCGAAAAAATAAATACCTAATCTAAGCAACAAGATGAACCGTCAGTTGTCCATACACAAACAATCCCCGGCAACGGCGCCAAAAACTTGGTGCACGAAATTGTGATCACTACTTTGTCCATACTCAAATAATCCCCGGTAATGGCTCCAAAGACTTGGTGCTCAATACCATGGCATAAACACAACTTCGCACAACTAACCAGCAAGTGCACTGGGTCGTCCAAGTAATAATCCTTACGCGAGTAAGGGTCGATCCCACGGAGATTGTTGCTATGAAGCAAGCTATGGTCACCTTGTAAATCTCAGTCAGGCAGACTCAAATGGGTATAGTGATAAACGAATAAAGCATAAAGATAAAGATAGAGATACTTATGTATATCATTGGTGAGAGCTTCAGATAAGCGTATGAAGATGCCTTCCCTTCCGTCTCTCTGCTTTCCTACAGTCTTCATCCAATCCTTCTTACTACTTTCCATGGCAAGCTCATGTAGGGTTTCACCGTTGTCAATGGCTACCTCCCATCCTCTCAGTGAAAATGTTCCCATGCTCTGTCACAGCATATGGCTAATCAGCTGTCGGTTCTCGGTCAGGCCGGAATAAAATCCATCGATCCTTTTGCGTCTGTCACTAACGCCCCGCCTGCTAGGAGTTTGAAGCACGTCACAGTCATTCAATCATTGAATCCTACTCAGAATACCACAGACAAGGTTAGACCTTCCGGATTCTCTTGAATGCCGCCATCAGTTCTCGCCTATACCACGAAGACTCTGATCTCACGGAATGGCTGGCTCGTTTGTCAGGCGAGCACTCGGTTGTCAGGCGATCAACCATGCATCGTGTATCAGGAATCCAAGAGATATTCACTAAGCCTCGTATGCTTGTAGAACAAGAGTGGTTGTCAGTCACTTTGTTCATAAGTGAGAATGATGATGAGTGTCACGGATCATCACATTCATCAAGTTGAAGAACAGGTGATATCTTGGAACAAGAACAAGCGGAATTGAATAGAAGAACAATAGTAATTGCATTAATACTCGAGGTACAGTAGAGCTCCACACCTTAATCTATGGTGTGTAGAAACTCCACCGTTGAAAATACATAAGAACAAGGTCTAGGCATGGCCGTGAGGCCAGCCTCCTAGTGATCTAAGATAGCATAAAACTCAAAGATAGCTACCAAGATGTCAAATACAATAGTAAAAGGTCCTACTTATAGAAAACTAGTAGCCTAAGGTGTACAAAGATGAGTAAATGACATAAAAATCCACTTCCGGGCCCACTTGGTGTGTGCTTGGGCTGAGCAATGAAGCATTTTCGTGTAGAGACTCTTCTTGGAGTTAAACGCCAGCTTTGGTGCCAGTTTGGGCGTTTAACTCCCATTTTGGTGCCAGTTCCGGCGTTTAACGCTGGAATTTCTAGAGGTGACTTTGAACGCCGGTTTGGGCCATCAAATCTTGGGCAAAGTATGGACTATCATATATTGCTGGAAAGCCCAGGATGTCTACTTTCCAACGCCGTTGAGAGCGCGCCAATTGGGCTTCTGTAGCTCCAGAAAATCCACTTCGAGTGCAAGGAGGTCAGAATCCAACAGCATCTGCAGTCCTTTTGAGTCTCTGGATCAGATTTTTGCTCAGATCCCTCAATTTCAGCCAGAAAATACCTGAAATTACAGAAAAACACACAAACTCATAGTAAAGTCCAGAAAAGTGACTTTTAATTAAAAACTAATAAAAATATACTAAAAACTAACTAGATCATACTAAAAACATACTAAAAACAATGCCAAAAAGCGTACAAATTATCCGCTCATCAATGAACCGTCAGTTGTCCATACACAAACAATCCCCGGCAACGGCGCCAAAAACTTGGTGCACGAAATTGTGATCAATACTTTTTAATACACGAAATAATCCCTAGTAATGGCTCCAAAGACTTGGTGCTCAATACCATGGCATAAACACAACTTCGCACAACTAACCAGCAAGTGCACTGGGTCGTCCAAGTAATAAACCTTACGCGAGTAAGGGTCGATCCCACGGAGATTGTTGCTATGAAGCAAGCTATGGTCACCTTGTAAATCTCAGTCAGGCAGACTCAAATGGGTATAGTGATAAACGAATAAAGCATAAAGATAAAGATAGAGGTACTTATGTATATCATTGGTGAGAGCTTCAGATAAGCGTATGAAGATGCCTTCCCTTCCGTCTCTCTGCTTTCCTACAGTCTTCATCCAATCCTTCTTACTACTTTCCATGGCAAGCTCATGTAGGGTTTCACCGTTGTCAATGGCTACCTCCCATCCTCTCAGTGAAAATGTTCCCATGCTCTGTCACAGCATATGGCTAATCAGCTGTCGGTTCTCGGTCAGGCCGGAATAAAATCCATCGATCCTTTTGCGTCTGTCACTAACGCCCCGCCTGCTAGGAGTTTGAAGCACGTCACAGTCATTCAATCATTGAATCCTACTCAGAATACCACAGACAAGGTTAGACCTTCCGGATTCTCTTGAATGCCGCCATCAGTTCTCGCCTATACCACGAAGACTCTGATCTCACAGAATGGCTGGCTCGTTTGTCAGGCGAGCACTCGGTTGTCAGGCGATCAACCATGCATCGTGTTATCATGAATCCAAGAGATATTCACTAAGCCTCATATGCTTGTAGAACAAGAGTGGTTGTCAGTCACTTTGTTCATAAGTGAGAATGATGATGAGTGTCACGGATCATCACATTCATCAAGTTGAAGAACAGGTGATATCTTGGAACAAGAACAAGCGGAATTGAATAGAAGAACAATAGTAACTGCATTAATACTCGAGGTACAGCAGAGCTCCACACCTTAATCTATGGTGTGTAGAAACTCCACCGTTGAAAATACATAAGAACAAGGTCTAGGCATGGCCGTGAGGCCAGCCTCCCAAATGATCTAAGATAGCATAAAACGAAGATAGCTACCAAGATGTCAAATACAATAGTAAAAGGTCCTACTTATAGAAAACTAGTAGCCTAAGGTGTACAAAGATGAGTAAATGACATAAAAATCCACTTCCGGGCCCACTTGGTGTGTGCTTGGGCTGAGCAATGAAGCATTTTCGTGTAGAGACTCCTCTTGGAGTTAAACGCCAGCTTTTACGCCAGTTTGGGCGTTTAACTCCCATTTAGGTGCCAGTTCCGGCGTTTAACGCTGGAATTTCTTGAGGTGACTTTGAACGCCGGTTTGGGCCATCAAATCTTGGGCAAAGTATGGACTATCATATATTTCTGGAAAGCCCAGGATGTCTACTTTCCAACGCCGTTGAGAGCGCGCCAATTGGGCTTCTGTAGCTCCAGAAAATCCACTTCGAGTGCAGGGAGGTCAGAATCCAACAGTATCTGCAGTCCTTTTTGAGTCTCTGGATCAGATTTTTGCTCAGATCCCTCAATTTCAGCCAGAAAATACCTGAAATTACAGAAAAACACACAAACTCATAGTAAAGTCCAGAAAAGTGAATTTTAATTAAAAACTAATAAAAATATACTAAAAACTAACTAGATCATACTAAAAACATACTAAAAACAATGCCAAAAATCGTACAAATTATCCGCTCATCACTTTTCAAAGATCATGGTGCCTATGGTACAGGGTATTAAGAACTTGCCAGGATCTTGTCTCTTTTGAGGTAGAATTTTCTGAATCCAAGTATCCAGTTCATTAATGAGCAAGGGAGGTTCACTTTCCCAAGTCTCATTACCAAATAACTTGGCATTCAGCTTCATGATAGCTCCTAAGTATTGAGCAACTTGCTCTCCAGTCACATCTTCATCCTCTTCAGAGGAAGAATAGTCTTCAGAGCTCATGAATGGCAGAAGGAGATTTAATGGAATCTCTATGGTCTCTATATGAGCCTCAGATTCCTTTGGATCCTTAATAGGAAACTCCTTCTTGCTTGAGGAACTTCCCAGGAGGTCTTTCTCACTAGGATTTTCGTCCTCCTCCTCCCTTGTGCATTTGGCCATATTGACTATGTCAATGGCCTTGCACTCTCCTTTTGGATTCTCTTCTGTATTGCTTGGGAGAGTACTGGGAGGAGTTTCAATGACTTTTTTACTCAGCTGGCCCACTTGTGCCTCCAGATTTCTAATGGAGGATCTTGTTTCACTCATGAAACTGAAAGTGGCTTTTGACAGATCAGAGACTACATTGGCTAAATTAGAAGTATTTTGTTCAGAATTCTCTGTCTGTTACTGAGAAGATGATGGATATGGCTTGCTATTGCCTAGCCTGTTGCGTCCACCATTGTTAAAGTCTTGTTGAGGCTTTTGTTGATCCTTCCATGAGAAATTTGGATGATTTCTCCATGATGAGTTATAGGTGTTTCCATAAGGTTCACCCATGTAATTAACCTCTGCCATGGCAGGGTTCTCAGGATCATAAGCTTCTTCATAAGCTGCCTCTCTAGTACTGTTGGATGCATGTTGCCATCCATTCAGATTTTGAGAGATCATGTTGACCTGTTGAGTCAACACTTTGTTCTGAGCCAATATAGCATTCAGAGCATCAATTTCAAGAACTCCTTTCTTCTGAGGTATCCCATTGTTCACGGAATTCCTCTCAGAAGTGTACATGAATTGGTTGTTTGCAACCATGTCAATGAGTTCTTGAGCCTCTTCAGGCGTTTTCTTCAGGTGAATAGATCCACCTGCAGAATGGTCCAATGACATTTTCGAAAATTCAGAGAGACCATAATAGAATATATCTAAAATGGTCCATTCTGAAAACATGTCAGATGGACATCTTTTGGTCAGCTGCTTGTATCTTTCCCAAGCTTCATAGAGGGATTCACCATCTTTTTGTTTGAAGGTTTGAACATCCACTCTCAGCTTGCTTAGCTTTTGAGGAGGAAAGAATTTATCCAAGAAGGCAGTGACCAGCTTATCCTAGGAGTTCAGGCTATCCTTGGGTTGTGAATCCAACCATACTCTAGCTCTGTCTCTTACAGCAAAAGGGAAAAGCATGAGTCTGTAGACTTCAGGATCGACTCCATTCGTCTTTACATCTCACAGATCTACAAGAACTCAGTTAAGAACTGATAGGGATCTTCAGATGGAAGTCCATAGAACTTGCAGTTTTGTTGCATTAAGGCAACTAGCTGAGGTTTCAGCTCAAAGTTGTTGGCTCCAATGGCAGGAATGGAGATGCTTCTTCCATCAAACTTGGACGTTGGCTTTGTGAAGTCACCAAGCATTCTCCTTGCATTATTATTATTTTCGGCTGCCATCTCCTTCTCTTGTTCGAAAATTTCTGAAAGGTTGTTTCTGGATTGTTGTAATTTAGCTTCTCTTAATTTTCTCTTCAGAGTCCTTTCAGGTTCTGGATCAATTTCAACAAGAGTGCCTTTATCCTTGTTCCTGCTCATATGAAAGAGAAGAAAACAAGAAAAGAAGAGGAATCCTCTATGTCACAGTATAGAGATTCCTTTATGTTAGTAGAAAAAGAAGGGAGTAGAAGAATGAAGAAGAATTCGGATTTTTAGATGAAGAGAGGTGAAGAGAAGTGTTAGTAATTAAATAAATAAATAGAATAAGAAAAGAGAGGGAGAATTTCGAAAATAATTTTTGAAAAGGGGTTAGTGATTTTCGAAAAGTAGAGATAAAATGTAATTAAAATTAAAACATGAAACAATTAATTAATTAAAAAGAACTTTTGAAAAAGGGGTGAGATATTTTCGAAAATTAGAGAGGAAAAAGTAGTTAGGTGGTTTTGAAAAAGATAAGAAACAAACAAGAAGTTAGTTAGTTGATTGAAAAAGATTTGAAATCAAAATTGAAAAAGATAAGAAGATAGCAAGTTAGATAAGATATTTTGAAATCAAATTTTGAAAAAGATAAAATTTTTGAAAAAAGATCAAATAAAAGATAAAAAGATTTAATTCAAAAATTTTGAAATTATTTACTTCACTAACAAGAAACTACAAGATAAGATTCTAGAACTTAAAGATTGAACCTTTCTTAACAAGAAAGTAACAAACTTCAAATTTTTGAACCAATCACATTAATTATTAGTGAATTTTCCAAAATATGATGTAAAGATAAGGAAAAGATTTTTGAAAAATAATTTTTAAAATTTTCGAAAATAAATAAAAAAATAAAAAAGATATGATTTTTGAAAAAGATTTTGAAAAGATAAGATTTTTAAAATTTGAAATTTTGACTTGACTTGTAAGAAACAACTAATTTTGAAAATTTTTGACCAAGTCAACCCAAAATTTCGAAAATTTGGAGGGAAATAAGGAAAAGATATTTTTTTGATTTTTGAATTTTTAATTATGAGAGAGAAAAACAACAAAAATACTCAATGCATGAAATTTTTAGATCAAAACAATGAATGCATGCAAGAATGCTATGAATGTCAAGATGAACACCAAGAACACTTTGAAGATCATGATGAACATCAGGAACATAATTTTGAAAAAATTTTTGATGCAAAGAAAACATGCAAGACACCAAACTTAGAAATCTTTAATGCATGGACTCTAACAGACAAAAAATGCATATGAAAAACAACAACCAACACAAAACAAGAAAACATCAAGATCAAACAAGAGGACTTATCAAGAACAACTTGAAGATCATGAAGAACACTATGAATGCATGGGATTTTTGAAAAATGCAAGAAAAATTTTTAAAGCATGCAATTGACACCAAACTTAAAAATTGACTCAAGACTCAAACAAGAAATACAAAATATTTTTGATTTTTATGATTTATTAATTCTTTTGGATTTTTATTAATTTTTTTCGAAAATAAAGTTTAGAAAAACGAAAAATAAAAGAAAAATTTTGAAAAAGATTTTTGAAAAGAAAATTACCTAATCTGAGCAACAAGATGAACCGTCAGTTGTCCAAACTCGAACAATCCCCGGCAACGGCGCCAAAAACTTGGTGGACGAAATTGTGATCCATGTTCTTTGTATTTGTATGAAATTATTATTATGGCATCGGTTGTTTTCACAACTCCGTTCAACTAACCAGCAAGTGTACTGGGTCGTCCAAGTAATAAACCTTACGCGAGTAAGGGTCGATCCCACAGAGATTGTTGGTATGAAGCAAGCTATGGTCACCTTGTAAATCTCAGTTAGGCAGATTAAATTTGTTTATGGTTTCGAAAATTAATAATAAGAAGAAATAATAAAAGGGATAGAATACTTATGCAGATTCATTGGTGGGAATTTCAGATAAGCGAATGGAGATACTGTATAGCTCAAGAACGCCTGCTCTCCTACTGCTTCAACTCAATCCTTCTTACTCCTTTCCATGGCAAGCTGTGTATAGGGGTTCACCGTTCGACGATGGCTACTTTTAATCCTCTCGGGAAAATGGTCCTCTGCGGCTGTCACTCGCATGGCTAATCGTTTGGAGGCATCACCTGGCCGAAGGCTACATCCCATCCTCGCAGTGAAAACTACGCTCACGCGCTCTGTCACAGCACGGCTAATCACTGGTTGGTTCCTGCGCCTACTGGAATAGAATCCCTTGATTCTTTTACGTCTGTCACTAACGCCCAGCACTTGCAAGTCTGAAGCACGTCACAGTCATTCACTACCGGAATCCTACTCGGAATACCACAGACAAGGTTAAACTTTCCGGATTCCCAGGATCCTACTCGGAATACCACAGACAAGGTGAGACTTTCCGAATCCTCATGAATGCCGCCATCTATCTAGCTTATACCACGAAGATTCTGTTGGGGAATCTAAGAGATACACATTCAAGCTCGGTTGCATGTAGAACGTAGGTGGTTGTCAATCACGCGCGTTCATAGGTGAGAATGATAATGAGCGTCACATAATCATCACATTCATCATGTTCTTGGGTGCGAATGAATATCTTGGAATAAGAATAAGAGAGATTTGAATAAAAGAAAATAGAATTGCATTAATACTTGAGGTACAGCAGAGCTCCACACCCTTAATCTATGGTGTGCGGAAACTCCACCGTTGAAAATACATAAGTAAAAGGTTCAGGCATGGCCGAGAGGCCAGCCCCCATGATCTGAGAACTATGCGTCCCAAGATGCTCTTCAGATCTAAAGTGATCAAAAGATGTCTAATACATTAGTTAAATGTTCTATTTATAATAAACTAGCTCCTAGGGTTTACATGAGTAAGTAATTGATGCATAAATCTACTTCCGGGGCCCACTTGGTGTATGCTTGGGCTGAGCTTGATCAATCCACGAGCTGAGGCTTCTCTTGGAGTTGAACTCCGAGTTATGACGTGTTTTGGGCGTTCAACTCCGGATCATGACGTTTTTTTGGCGTTTAACTCCAGACAGCAGCATGAACTTGGCGTTCAACGCCAAGTTACGTCGTCAATTTCCGAATAAAGTATGGACTATTATATATTGCTGGAAAGCTCTGGATGTCTACTTTCCAACGCCGTTGAGAGCGCGCCAATTGGAGTTCTGTAGCTCCAGAAAATCCATTTCGAGTGCAGGGAGGTCAGATTCCAACAGCATCAGCAGTCCTTTTGTCAGCCTTTTTCAGAGTTTTGCTCAAGTCCCTCAATTTCAGTCAGAATTTACCTGAAATCACAGAAAAACACACAAACTCATAGTAAAGTCCAGAAATATGAATTTAACATAAAAACTAATGAAAAAATCCCTAAAAGTAGCTTGAACTTACTAAAAACTACCTAAAAACAATGCCAAAAAGCGTATAAATTATCCGCTCATCAATGGCCCAAACAGGCGTTCCAAGACAGCTTCAGAATTCCCGGCGTTAAACGGCGGAACTGGCACAAAAGTGGGAGTTAAACGACCAAACTAGCACAAAAGCTGGCGTTTAACTCCAAGAAAAGTCTCTACACATGGAAGCTTCAATGCTCAGCCCAAGCACACACCAAGTAGGTCCGGAAGTGGATTTTTACATCATTTACTCATTTCTGTAAACCTTGGCTACTAGTTCTCTATAAATAGGACATTTTGCTATTGTATTTGGGGAATCTTTCAATCTTCGGATCATCTTTTGATCATGTTTTTATGTTTGAACCCTCTTTGGGAGGCTGGCCATTCGGCCATGCCTAGACCTTTTTCTTATGTATTTTCAACGGTAGAGTTTCTACACACCATTGATTAAGGTGTGGAGCTCTGCTGTACCTCGAGTATTAATGCAATTACTATTGTTCTTCTATTCAATTCAGCTTATTCTTGTTCTAAGATATCACTTGTTCCTCAACTTGATGAATGTGATGATCCGTGACACGCATCATCGTTCTCACCTATGAGCGTGTGCCTGACAACCACCTCCGTTCTACCTTAGATTGAGTGGATATCTCTTGGATTCCTTAATCAGAATCTTCGTGGTATAAGCTAGAATCCATTGGTGGCCATTCTTGAGAATCCGGAAGGTCTAAACCTTGTCTGTGGTATTCTGAGTAGGATTCAGGGATTGAATGACTGTGATGAGCTTCAAACTCACGATTGTGGGGCGTTAGTGCCAGACGTAAAAGAATCACTGGATTCTATTCCGACATGATCGAGAACCGACAGATGAATAGCCGTGCTGTGACAGAGCGCGTTGAACATTTTCACTGAGAGGACGGGACTGTGGCCATTGACAACGGTGATGCCCAACATACAGCTTGCCATGGAAAGGAGTAAGAAGGATTGGATGAAGACAGTAGGAAAGCAGAGAGACGGAAGGGACAAAGCATCTCCATACGCTTATCTGAAATTCTCACCAATGAATTACATAAGTATCTCTATCTTTATTTTATGTTTTATTTATCTTTTAATCATTAATCTTCCATAACCATTTGAATCCGCCTGACTGAGATTTACAAGATGACCATAGCTTGCTTCATACCAACAATCTCCGTGGGATCGACCCTTACTCGTGTAAGGTTTATTACTTGAACGACCCAGTGCACTTGCTGGTTAGTTATGCGAAGTTGTGAAGAGTTGAGATTGCAATTGAGCGTACCATGTTGATGGCGCCATTGATGATCACAATTTCGTGCACCAAAGGATTAAAAAAAGAAAAACTATTTTTGAAAAAGGTTTTAATTATTATATTCTTTTTAGAGGACAAAAACACAAAGGACACCAAACTTAAAACATGCAACTAGACCCAATGAAAAACTAATAATTAATAAAGAAAAATAACATTTTTGAAGAAATTTTTTTTGAAAAGAAAGTAAAAGACTCTAAACCAAAAAGACAAATTTTTTCCTAATCTAAGTAATAAAATAAACCGTCAGTTGTTCAAACTCAAACAATCCCCGGCAACGGCGCCAAAAACTTGGTGCACGAAGTTGTAAATCACACTTTTCACAACTCGTACAACTAACCAGCAAGTAATACCTTACGTGAGTAAGGGTCGATCCCATAGAGATTGTCGGCTTGAAGCAAGCTATGGTTATCTTATTATTCTTAGTCAGGATATCAACAATGGTTCTTAGTTTTAATTGCGAAAAATAAAAGAACATGAAATAAACACTTGTTATGCAGTAATAGAGAGTGGGTTGGAGTTTTGGAGATGCTATGTCTTTTGAATCTCTGCTTTCCTACTGTCTTCTTCTTCACGCACGCAAGGCTCCTTCTATGGCAAGCTGTATGTTGGTAGTTCACCATTGTCAATGGCTACCATCTGTCTTTTTAGTGAAAAAGGTCCATGTACATGGCTAATCATCTGTCGGTTCTCACTTGTGCTGGAATAGGATCCAGTGATCCTTTTGCGTCTGTCACTACGCCCAACGTTCGTGAGTTTAAAGCTCTTCACAGTCATCCCATCCCAGATTCTACTCGGAATATCACAGACAAGGTTTAGATTTTTCGGATCTCAAGAATACTGCCAATTGATTCTAGCTTATACCACGAAGACTCTGGTCTCACATATTAAATGCTCTGTTGTCATGAGAGGCAGTCAAACTCGTGAACCAGGAACCCAAGAGATATACATTCAAACTAAGGTAGAACGGAAGTGGTTGTCAAGCACGCATTCATAGGTTGAGAATGGTGATGAGTGTCATGGATCATCACATTCATCATGTTGAAGTGTGAATGAATATCTTAGAATAGAGACAAGCGTGATTGAATAGAAAACAGAAATAATTGCATTAATTCATCGAGACACAGCAGAGCTCCTCACCCTCAACCATGGAGTTTAGAGATTCATGCCGTAGAAGATACAAATTCAGATGTAAAATGTCATGAGATGTCAAATGAATATCTAAAAGTAGTTTTTATACTAAACTAGTAACCTAGGTTTACAGAAAATGAGTAAACTAAGATAGGTAGTGCAGAAATCCACTTTCGGGACCCACTTGGTGTGTGTTTGGACTGAGCAATGAAGCTTTCACGTGTAGAGGCTATTCCTGGCATTTAACTCCAATTTTTGTGCCAGTTTGGGCGTTTAACTCCAGCTTGTATCCTGTTTCTGGCGTTTAACGCCATAATAGGGTAGAAAGTTGGCGTTAAACGCTAGTTTGCATCATCACAACTCGGGAAAAGTATGGACTATTATATATTGCTGGAAAGCCTAAGATGTCTACTTTCCAATGCAATTGAGAGCGCGCCAATTGGGCTTCTGTAGCTCCAGAAAATCCATTTCAAGTGCAGGGAGGTCAGAATCCAACAGCATCTACAGTTCTTTTTTAGCCTCTGAATCAGATTTTTGCTCAGGTCTCTCAATTTTAGCCAGAAAATACCTGAAATCATAGAAAAACACACAAAATCATAGTAAAGTCCAGAAAAAACTAATAAAAATATACTACAAAGTAGCTAGATCCTACTAAAAACTATATAAAAATATCCCCAAAAAGCGTATAAAATATCCGCTCATCACGTACTTTGTTGCTGCATTAATGAAAACAATGTAATATCTATATCCTGAACTGCTGATCATGGGGGCTGGTCCCCAAATATCTGAGAATACTAGTTTTAGAGGCTGAGAGTAAGTTGTTGTTGAATCAGAAAAAGGTAAATTGTGGTGTTTTCCATGATAGCATGCACTACAGAGATTTTTTTTGATTGAAAGAGGACCATTTTTATTGAATTTATTACTAGCAATATTACACAATTTCATTACTTTGTGTACAATGTGTGTGGCTGGATGTCCTAGCTTTATATGCCAAACATCAAATACAGACACTAGTTTTACTCTAGAAGTACCTTCAACTGGTCCTAAGTTGCTTGCAGGCTTTTCAGTCATAATATTCACAGTGGTTGGACAGACTTCAGTGGTGTAAGCAGCATGAGACTTATCAGCAGAAACAGCATCAGTTTTCATGAATTTTTCCATTCCTGATTCTAACTTTGAGGTAGAGTTGTGTATGGTGTTATAGTTAGTTGAGGCTAAATGATTGAGTGTATGTGCAGTAGGCTTATTGATGTTGTTCGTGGTACTAGGTTTTGGTGTAGGATTATTTTGAGTGACTTTGGCCATGACTCCAATATCATCAAATTGATATAACCCTTGCCTAAGAAAGCCTTTGGAAAGCGTCTCCCTGGTCTCTTGGAATTTCACAAAGCAGTCAAATGGCCAGAATTCAAATAAGACTTTGTTGTCAAAGGCAAATTTGGCTACACTAATGAGATTTTTGGAGATTGAAGGAACATGAAGTAGATTTAGTAGTTTAAAGTAGGAATGAGGATTTGAGGCTGAAATTAGAGTAGTTTTGCCAATACTAGAAATGTTCATACCTTGGCCATTACCTGTGAATACTTGATTTGTGCCCTCATACTCTGAGCCTATGATCAGATTGTTCCCATCGAAGGTCAGGTGGTGAGAAGCCCCGTATCTAGGTACCAAGCGTTGTCTGTTAATGGAGTGGAAAGTGGTGCTGCAGCTAGTAGTGCCGTAGTCTGCGGCGGTGGCTGGGGATGATGAAATGTAGTTGAAGGAGGTGCCGGATGTGTGACTGTGGCTGCAGCATTTGGATTTTGATAGTTTTCATTGAAGCAGTGATAGCACTCTCACACCGTGTGACCAGGCCGTCCACAGAGCTGACACACCACTCTGTTATATTGAAAACCAGATCTGCCACCTCTATAAGACCCTCTACCTCTGAATCTTCCTCTGGATTGAAAGGTTTAACCTCTACCTTGATTATAGCTATTGGTGTAGGATTGTGGATTATTGTATTGGCTGTTGTACGACATTGGTGACTGATCTTTATGCTGATAGTGTTGAGATTTTACTTGTGAGTGAATTTCTCCTCCTTGAGTTAGGTTGACCTGGATTGTGCCAAGATCTATTTTCTTGAACCTCTCGACTAGTTCTTCCTAGCTTAGGAGTTGAGCTTCAACTTCGCTTTCAGTGACACTGTCAGCTCTGGCTGAGATCATCATGATAAACGTGCTATAGTCTTCGTTGAGTCCCTGACTAACTGCATCCACAAATTCTTCACTGGAAAGTGGTAATCCTAGGTAGAGAGAGCGTTTGTGATTTTCTTGAGCCTAGACATGTATTCGGTTACAGATCTTTGTAGTTTCACAGTTTTGATTTGTGCCATTAGTTGTTTCACCTTCGACTTCAACCTTTTTGCAAAATACTCCTCTAGGTTATTCCAGATTTCACACGCATACTCATAGTTTGTTACCTGACTTGAAAAGGCTGGATCAATCAATGCAAAGAACCATAAAATCAGAAATTGATCATCTTGTTCCCATTCCAGAAATTTTTGCGTTTCATTATCTGTAATTCTGTCTTCTTCTGAGGCGTATCGGCATGAAATTTTCTTTTGGTTCAGGTGATCCTTGAGACCATTGGATTTGATGAACGCAAGGGCTTGGCGCTTCCATGGAGCAAAATTATTCTCATCTAGCTTCAGGGCTATAGTGTTAATAGATGTGTGAACTGCGTTATTTGTTATTGTTGCGGAGGCTGCTGCGAAGGTGACGGTGACACTTGTGTCGGCCATGGATCAGAACCGGATGCTCTGATACCATGAAAGGTATCAGAGAACTAGATGAAAAGTAGAATGAAGTAGAAGATGTTAGAGTGTTGTGAGAGTCATAGAGAATTCCAGAATTTGAGAGAGAGTTCTAGAAATTAGGGTTACAAAAGTGATATCTAAATTGAGCTGTGATCTGCTATTTATGCATAGTGAGGGCTGTAACAAACTGATGTCAGCTCACCATATTCCTAACCACATTCCTAACTGATTGACAGCTCTGATAACAGAACTCAGATAACAGAATTGGTGCCAAGCCACTATTTACTAACTGCCTATAGGCTACTCCTAACATGATGGAACTAATTGATTAATGTTGATTTTGGACTTTAATTTTATGATATGCTAGTTTTACTCTGAAGTTAGTTGTCATTTTTTTTCTTTTCTCAAATGAACTTGTTTGGATGTTCTGATTTGGGAATTGAAATTTTCAAATTTGTTTGGCTTCAAATGGTAGAAAAATTTGGTTAGTCAAATCAGGATTTCATTCTATCTCTTCCACATGCATTAAATTTACTACTGCTGCTTTGGGATCAAGGTTGGCTAAGGGGTCCATATCCTAGATTCATTATATTTGAGGAGCTAAAGGTGCTTTCATATTTTAACTTCTTTTCCATCTCCAATCTTCCATAGCCATCCATTTGGAGGACTCCTTTGGCTTACCAAATGCTTCTCCATGTGTAGCATGGTGTGAATCTTATATTTGAGTTTATTAAATTCTTTCTGTTGTATTTACAGCCAATGCCTAAGAATAAATATGGATTTCTCAATAATCTCCACCCTTGTTTCACTAAAAGCGGCATGTTGAAAGCCTCAATATCTTGAAATTCTAGTCTTCTTTCTCTTTTAGTAGCCATCATTTATATTATTTTATCTAGTGAATCTTTCTCTTTCTCCATCTTTTGTAGAATCTTTTTATCATTGATATAATATATTGGCAAAGACTTATCGGTAGTCAAAAGCATCCCATGATGTATGTCAGAATTGACACAGCCGTATCCTTTATCAGCACATTTTTTCTTGCTCCCAATAAAAAGTTCTCTTTGCATCCTTTAAATGTCTTCCAAACTCTCTCTTGAAAATACTCAAAAACTTACTTCTTAGATTTTTCAACAAAAGTTGGGAGGTCCATGTACTTTAAATGTCTTTTTACAACATTCATTCCTATCTAGTCTTGGATAAGCATTCATTTGTTAGTAGTTATATTTTGTCTAAAAGACATCTTAGATTTATCAAAGTTTATGTGTTGTCCTAAGGCTTGTTGGTAAGAAACCAACACTTCCTTCACTATTTGGATGTCTTGGTCTGAGACTCTAGTAAAAAGAATATTGTCATATGTAAAGAAGATATCATTTATTTTTGAGCCACTTCTTGATATCCTAATTCCTTGTATCAATTTGCTATTTTGTGCTTTTATGAGTATTCTTAAGAGAACTTCTGTAAAGAAGATGAAAAAGTAGGGGGATAATGGATCCCTTTGCCTTAGACCTCCTTAGGGCTGGAAGGTTTTGGTAGGAATTCCATTTCGGAAAATGGAGAATGATGCTAAACTAATGCTTCTCCATATTGTTTGCACTCATCTGTTTGAAAAACCTGTTGAAATTAGGATTTCTTTTAAGAACACCAATTCCACCATGTCATATGCTTTTTTCAAATCAAGTTTCACCGTCACATATCCCTTTTTCCTGTCATTTTCTTCTTCATATAATAGAAAATTTTAAACGCAATTAGACCGTTGTTTGTTGTCAATCTCCCCGGGATAAAAGAGTTATGATTTTCTCCAATAATTTGCAGAAAAATAATTTTCAGCCTATTTGCCATTGTTTTAGTCACCAGCTTAAAGATGATAATACATAGAGATATCAATCTATATTCCCTTTATATGTTTTGTCTTTTCCACCTTTGGAATCATACATATGAAGGTTTGATTTATTGATCTTGGGTTTGCTCCTTCGTTTAAGATTGTTAAGACTGCTTCTATGACTTTGCTCCTTATAATTTGCACAATTTTTCTTTATAAAAAAGAGATGGTATCTCTCGGTATAGGGAATTTCATCAGATGCATATGTTGTATCTCTTGAAACACCTTTTCTTTTGTAAAATTAACATTGAAGATCTCGAATCTCTGCATTTGTCCTTCTCCTGACCATTGCTTCTTCTGTTGAAAAATGTTTCCCAACGAAAATTGTGATGACAACTTTTATTTGTTCTCCATCCTCATATCTAATCCCTGTGTTATAAAGAATTGATTCTACTAGTTCCTTCTCTTCTTTACGAGGCTTTTTGGTTGAAAAATTTAGTATTCTTGTCACTATGGTTTAGTAAACTTGCTCTTAACCTCTAAGTCTACCATATTGCTTCCACCTTTATGAGTTCATCTAAATTAGATTCCTCCTCTTTTGTCATCTTTAAAACCTTCTCAACTTGTGCTAGTATGTTGAGGTGGCTTAGGTTTTTTTGTGTGCTTCCTTTATCCTCTTTGGAATGTCTCCAAAGGTTTTCTTCCCCAACTGCTCACCATCCCTCTACACTTTTCTATCTTCTCCTGGATGCACACTGGAAAACTCCCCCAAGCCTCTTACTTGTGGTCGCGATTATCATTTGTCAACCATAGTTGATCAAACTTGAATCTGTGGGGTTTTTTTCTTTTATTTCTTGATTCTCTGAGCAAATCAATTAAGATAAGACAGTGATCTAACTTATATTATGATAAGTTTGTAAAGGTTTCCAAGTAAATAGAGAAAGTGGGATTGAATCAAATAACCACTTTTAGAATTTTTAATTCTGATTATGCATTATCTAAAATTAGGAGATTATTTCTCTTTTTGTTTCTTCCCGATATAACAGAACAGAAAATAGAAATTTCATATATGAGAGATATAAAAGAGTGACACCACAATATATTTTGGTTCAGCCACTAAGTGCAATGTGACCTACGTCCAGTCTCTACCCCAAATAATAGAAGAATTTTCACTATAATAAAGATTAATTACAAACACCAATTCCAAGAGACTCACACTTTTGTAACATACCTAAGCTAATTCCAATCTTAGTAACCTCTAAGTGCTAACCTAACTTAAATGAGAGGAATCAAGTGTAATATAATCCTAGTACATTTTCGAAACAAACACTCAAACAAAAGTATAAATTTCTTTCGTGTGAACTAAATCTCTTTATCTTTTGTATCTCTCAATATGAACTTAATTCTAGACAAAAAAAAAATGAACACACTTAAACAAGGAAGAATAAAAGATGTATGTGTATGATCTGAATTGGTTTGAATGGTTGCCTTTTTCCTTGGATGAATTATCATATATAGAGCTTGATATCTCTTCTTCAATGTTGGAATAGTTATTTTTTATCAAGCTAGCCGTTGCACAATGTTGTACCCATTGGCAGTGAAGAGGGAATCCTTCCCTCTTTGGCTTGATTGTAATGTGCAACAACTTTACATGGATATATAATCTGAGCTTGGAATGTATTTCTCAATCACTTGCTGTTTTACTTGAATCATAGATTGCTAATTGTGATCCTTGATTGCTTATACATTAATACCTATAATGATAATTAAGAAAATAAGTTAAAATAGAAAATATCAATTATATTGTCATCACAAGATAAATATTCAATTCTTGACTCAATAATCTCTCCCTTGATGACAAACATGGCTAAGCTAAATTTAAGGAGAGAGTAATGAGTAACTTTCCTGAATTTTTAGCAGACACCCCTGTTTATGAGCATACAGTCAATTAAGAGCAAAGACACAAGCTATATGGTACCAGAGCATAAACTAAAATAGCATTCATAGAAAATGAAAAATCTAGACAAAACATGGTGCATGTGAATGTTAAGCATTAGAGCAAAAAATGAGTTAAGCCAGCACCCAAATGCTAGTTCCATTGTAAACACAAACAGAAGACGTCAGAGCAAGAGTAATATTGATAGCTAAAACCAAAAATCAAGTTTGTGCATAATAAGTACATAAAGTATAAAACCAGAAAATAGTTTAATCTCTTTAATTATTTTTATTTTTGTCATCAAAGAGAAAAACTAAAAAGGTACGTATAGCAAAATGTAAGTCCTAGCAGTTCATAATAAAAGGAAATTAAGAGTTATTACAGTCATTCATAATTAGGGCAGAAAAATAGGAGATAAAATTAGAAAAAGTCTCTTAAAACAATAGTAGTAGTAGCATAGAGATATTCTTTAGGCATCAGAGTCAGATTCCTTAGTTGAACCTTCTTCATCTTCTTCCTTAGAGAAGTAGGACATGTCATTGAGCTTCTTGAAGTATTGCTCAATGATTTCAATTCTTTATTTGGATTTTCTTATTTCCAACTCAAGGTCATCTTCATTCCTCATTGAATTTTGGAACGCATGATCATGAAATCAGTAAGGTAGAAAACCTCATAGAGCACATCTTTCACAATGCCTAAGAGAATCTTAATGTTGGAACCTTTGTTCTGCTTCTTTGGATCAGCGAGAAAGTCTGACATTCTAAAACCTTAAAGTAGGTCAGTGCAAGGATATTGTCCAATAGTATTTTTTAATGTACCAGCTTTTTTTAAGAATGAGTTATGCTCCTCCACAATTTTAGTAGATAAATCAACATTATAATATGTAAAAAAAATTGTAAGAAAAAAAGCATAAGGCAAGGCAGTATTTTTTTCACTCTTCACACACTCATACATATGGTTCATCATCAAGTATAAAGAGATGTAAATCCATTGAATAAAAGCATACAATACTAGTGTATCACAAAATGTCACTCGCTGGAAGGAACCACCCAGAGGTAGGATAAAGTGGTTGATGATACAATATAGTTGGGTGTAACTTACCACACAAAACTTTATGCTATAGTCGTAAATCAATGGTGGTGAGGCATTACGACACTTAAAAGAAAGATACATACGTAATTATAGAAGGATAATATTATAACTAGGAGCCTGTGAAAAAAAATTAAACATCATCAGCCTTTAATCACACATGGAAGCTTTAAAACAATAAGCGTTGTATACAAAAGCAGAATATATCATGAGTTCAAAGTGAAGATACATAATAACGTATATACATAATAGTTACTAGTCTCGAAGCGCGAAGAAAAGGCCGGCTAGGATATTACAATACTAGAGAATATGCAAAATAGAAAGAAAAATCTATCTTTCTAAACAATAGCCTCTAAGAGAAATATACAACCATATATAATAAAGTTTCAAAAGTGGAGAGAACTCTAGTATCAAAATAAGATATCTTAAAAGTGATCCTCTTTGCTAAGTCACTTGAAAATCCCACACCCTCACCGAGGTGTGATGAGTCCATATTTGACGATAATTTTTTGCTTGAATTGGACGAATTTTATCATATAAACTCACACTTAATCACCAAAATAGCATACTTTTGTGCTTTATCCCTAAATTGAACCTAAATGTGAAAACATCATTTTTATGCTAAATTGAGCAATTTAACCCCACTTTTATTCCATTCGATGCCTGATCTGTTTTGTGAGTGATTTCAGGTCCAATAGGCAAGAATGGCTAGGCAAAAGTGGAAGGAAGCATGCAAGAAGGGAGAACACATGAAGAAAACAAAGGAGAAGCACACAGTCAAGTGTGCGTACGCACAACCTCCTGTGCGTATGCACAAGTCCTTGCGCGTGACTTCATTAATGAAGTACGTGGCTCGCGAATTTGGGGCTTTCTTTGCCCAATTTTTGGAGTTGCTGATGCCATTTGGAGTGCTATATCAAGGGGTGAACCTTCCATATCAAAGGGAGCTCACTTTTAGGATAGAAAACATAATTAGGAGTAAGAGTAGTGTAGTGTAGAAAATGCTTTCTTAGGGTTTTTAACTAAGGTTCATTATAGCATTTTATAGTCAAGTTTTGCTTTTGGATTTTGCTTATCTCATTGTAAGTACTCTTTAATTTCCTCTTTAATTACCCTACTCTTGTTACATTTTGCTCATAGTTCAAGTTACTTTGTTAATATATGCAATTTTGGTTTCTTAAAATTTTGATTGATGAATTTCATCTTTTATGATTTCTATTTGCTTGATGGCATGTTTATTGTTGATTTTGTGAATAGTTGGGTGATAGTTTTTATTTTCCTTTGTAATTTCTTATGTTTTGGTTTTATGCTCACCAAGTGTTTGTGAAAATACCACTTGGTAATTTTGAGTAAATTTTCACACCTTAGCTTGAGAAATGAGTTCCTAGGATACTAGAGTCATAATGTTCGACATTTAGTGGTAATTATTGGGTAGTTAGTTGGTTCTTGTTTCCATTGACGCTAGCTTTTTACTAAAAAAATTAGTAAGTTTGTTAGGACTTATGGATTAAGGTCAATTATGCTTGCTTGACTTACTCCCCGATGTTAGGGATTGACGAAACGAAATTGACTCATCATAGTTGCCATAGTTGTGGTTATGACGATAATAGGATTCCTTAATTCTCATTCCCAAGTCAAGGCTCTTTATGTATGTATAGCATTTTCACTAAGTTTTAATCTAGTTTCCTTTTTACTTGCATTAATTTCAATGATGATATCTTCTTAGTTCTTTTATTTAGTAGTTCTTTTACATTTTCCATTTCATACTTGAAAATCCCATGATTTCACAACAAAAAGTGGACACCTAATTTGCATTGTTCAAGGGAGACGACCCGAGGTTTAATTACTCTCGGTTTTTTTTTATTTGAAATTAAACTTTGATTGAGAGGATCCATTGCCGGTTTGGACTATACTTGCAACGGAAGTTATTTTGTGAACTTCCAAACTGGTATAATCCTCACTATCAAAGTGCGTTGCAACCCTTATTTGAAAAACAAGAAATCAACGACGAGAACCCAAAGGTTCCTAGTAGGGTAACAGTTCCAAATAAAAACTACATTAGAAAACATGAACCCTCTAGAAAATTCTGATCTCCAGCTTCATAGGAATCCAAGCCTAGGGTCTTAACCAATTCATACAGGGTTAAATTTGCTAAGGTAAAAGTATCTTAAACTATCACCCATCTCATCCATTCCCAACAGTTATAATTATTATTCTCAATCTCAAGTCTCATTGATGAAATCAAATACAAGCAATAATCAATACAAAATAATCACAGTTAGAGAGCAATTACAATGAGTAGACCAATTTGCAGTTAACAAAATATCAATTAGGCAAACCAAGTATTTATGCACACCCAAATAATTGCAAATAAATACACATGATGCGTGCTTGTCCTACTGCCTGTGAACTCATATGTCGGTTATACTACCAAACCGGACACATCTGATAGCTAATCCGGACATCATCTCTCTGTCATGCATCCCCTGGATGAACATCCCAAGCTTATGATAAGCTGGTCTCTGGTGCACGAAATTGTGATCTCAATGGCGCCAACAACTTGGTACGCACAATTGTAATCTCAACTCTTTTTCACAACTTCGCACAACTAACCAGCAAGTGCACTGGGTCGTCCAAGTAATAAACCTTACGTGAGTAAGGGTCGATCCCACAGAGATTGTTGGCTTGAAGCAAGCTATGGTCATCTTGCAAATCTCAGTCAGACGGATTCAAATGGTTATGGAGTTTTAATAATTTAAAAGATAAATAAACATAAAATAAAGATAGAGATACTTATGTAATTCATTAGTGGGAATTTCAGATAAGCGTATGGAGATGCATTGTTCCTTCTGAATCTCTGCTTTCCTACTGCCTTCATCCAATCCTTCATACTCCTTTCTATGGCAAGCTGTATGTTGGGTGTCACCGTTGTCAATGGCTACTTCCCGTCCTTTCAGTGAAAATGGTCCTCTACGATTTCTGTACGGCTAATCAACTGTCAGATTTCTTGTCTCAGATGAAAAATACCATGCACAGATATCGTATGGCTAATCAGCTGTTGGTTTTTGATCGTGTAGGAATAGGATTTACTATTCTTTTGTGTCTGTCACTACGACCTACAGTCGTGAGTTTGAAGCTCGTCACAGTCATCCCATCCCAGATCCTACTCATAATACCACAGACAAGGTTTAGACTTTCTGGATATCAAGAATGCTGTAAATGGATTCTAGCCTATATCACAAAGATTCTAATCTTGGATTCAGATGCCCCATTGTCAGAAGGGAGTCGATGTGAATCGTTAATTAGAACCCCAAGAGATATACATTCAAGCTTGTTTTCATGTAGAATGGAAGTGGTTGTCAATCACGCGTTCATAAGTGAGAATGGTGATGAGTGTCACATAATCATCACATTCATCATGTTCTTGTGTGTGAGTGAACATCTTAGAATAAGAATAAGAATGAATTAAATAGAAGAACAATAATACTTTGCATTAATACTCGAGGAACAGCAGAGCTCCACACCTTAATCTATGGTGTGTAGAAACTCCACCGTTGAAAATACATAAGTGATAATGGTGTTCATTGGCTTCAGCCCCAGAGGGTGAACCAGAATAACCAAGACCTCGGTCTAAGGACTAAACGTCCAAAGATGTCTAATACAATAGTAAAAAGTTCTATTTATACTAAACTAGTTACTAGGGTTACAGAAATAAGTAAATGATGCAGAAATCCACTTTCAGGCCCACTTGGTGTGTGCTTGGGCTGAGCATTGAAGCTTTCACGTGTAGAGATCTTCTTTGGAGTTAAACGCCAGTTTGTAACTTGTTTCTGGCGTTTGACTCTAGCTTGCAACTTGTTTCTGGCGTTTAACGCCAAAATAGGGTAGAAAGCTGGCATTGAACGCCAGTTTGCGTTGTCTAAACTCAGGAAAAGTATGAACTATTATATATTTCTGGAAAGCCCTAAATGTATACTTTCCAACGCAATTAAGAGCGCACCATTTGGACCTCTATAGCTATAGAAATTCTATTTCGAGTGCAGGGAGGTCAGAATCCAACAGCATCTACAGTCCTTCTTCAGCCTCTGAATCAGATTTTTGCTCAGGTCCCTCAATTTCAGCCAGAAAATACCTGAAATCACAGAAAAAATACACAAACTCATAGTAAAGTCCAAAAAATGTGAATTTTGCTTAAAAACTAATAAAAATATACTAAAAAGTAGCTAGATCCTACTAAAAACTATTTAAAAACAATGCCAAAAAGCGTATAAATTATCCGCTCATCACAACACCAAACTTAAATTGTTGCTTGTCCCCAAGTACCTGAAAACAAAATAGGATAAAAAGAAGAGAATATACAATGAATCTCACAATATCAATGAAACTTAGTCCCAATTAGATGAGTGGGGCTAGTAGCTTTTTGCTTCTGAACAGTTTTGGCATCTCACTTTATCCTTTGAAATTCAGAATGATTGGCATCTATAGGAACTCAGAATTTTAGATAGTGTTATTGATTCTCCTAGTTCAGTATGTTGATTCTTGAACACAGCTACTTTATGAGTCTTGGTCGTGGCCCTAAGCACTTTGTTTTCCAGTATTACCACCGGATACATAAATGCCACAGACATATAACTGGATAAACCTTTTCAGATTGTGACTCAGATTTGCTAAAGTCCACAGTTAGAGGTGTCCAGAGTTCTTAAGCACACTCTTTTGCTTTGGATCACGACTTTAACCACTTAGTCTCAAGCTTTTCACTTGGACCTTCATGACACAAGCACATGGTTAGGGACAGCTTGATTTAGCCGCTTAGGCCTGGATTTTATTTTCTTGGGTCCTCCTATCCATTAATGCTCAAAGTCTTGGATCCTTTTTACCCTTGCCTTTTGGTTTAAAGGGCTATTGGCTTTTTCTGCTTGTTTTTTCTTTTTCTTTCTTTCTCTCTTTTTTTTTCTTTTTTTGCCATATTTTTTTTGCAAGCTTTTTCCTTTTCACTGCTTTTTCTTGCTTCAAGAATCAATTTCATGATTTTTCAGATTATCAATAACATTTTTCTTTGTTCATCATTCTTTCAAGAGCCAACAATTTTAACATTCATAAACTTCACTATAAAAAATATGCACTGTTCAAGCATTCATTCAGAAAACAAAAAGTATTGCCACCACATCAAAATAATTAAACTAATTTCAAGATAAAATTTGAAATCCAAGTACTTCTTATTCTTTTGTAATTAGGCACATTTTTCATCTAAGAGAGGTGAAGGATTCATGGAATTATTCATAGCTTTAAGGCATAGACACTAGACACTAATGATCATGTAGTGAAGACACAAACATAGATAAGCACATAAAACATAAAATTTGAAAAACAGAAAAATAAGAACAAGGAAATTAAAGAACGGGTCCACATTAGTGATGGCGGCTAGTTCTTTCTCTGGAAGATCCAATGGAATGCCTAAGCTCCTCTATGTCTCTTCCTTGCCTTTGTTGCTCCTCTCTCATAGCTCTTTAATCTTTTCTAATCTCATGGAGAATGATGGAGTACTCTTGGTGCTCCACCCTTAGTTGGTCCATGTTGTAACTCAAGCCTTCCAAAGAGGTGTTGAGTTGCTCCCAATAGTTGTGTGGAGGAAAATGCATCCCTTGAGGCATCTTAGGGATTTCATGAGGAATTTCGTCATGCTCTTGTTGAGGTCCATGAGTGGGCTCTCTTATTTGCTCCATCCTTTTCTTAGTGATGGGCTTGTTCTCTTCAATGAGGATGTCTCCTTCTATGTCAATCCCAGCCAAATTGCATAGGTAACAAATAAAATGAGGAAAGGCTAACCTTGCCAAGGTGGATGACTTGTCAGCCACCTTGTAGAGTTCTAGAGGTATGATCTCATGAACTTCCACTTCCTCCCCAATCAAGATACTATGGATCATGATGGCTCGATCTACAATCACTTCAGATCGGTTGCTAGTAGGAATGATGGAGTGTTGGATGAACTCCAACCATCCTCTAGCCACAGGCTTAAGGTCTGGTCTTCTCAATTAAATCGAATTGCCTCTTGAGTCTCTTTTCCATTGAGCTCCTTCCACACATATGTCCATGAGGACTTGATCCAACCTTTGATCAAAGTTGACCCTTCTAATGTAGGGGCGTTGATAAACCCCATTTTGAGGGTTTATCTTGTATTAATTTCAGAGGTTTTATCAATGATTCCACACGCTTTTCATATGAAAATACAAGACTTTGTGTTCCTTTCCTAATTTTTGCCTCATGGATGAAAACATGCTTATTTTGAACTAAATTAGATACATTTCTAATCTTCTCTTGGTGCCATTCGATGCCGTGACCTGTGTGTTAAGTGGTTTCAGAATATAAGGCAGGGATGAACCGGAAGAGAGAAGGAGAATGGGCGCAAAGGAAAGGAGCATGAGAAATTGAGCTTTGGGAACTTCAGCAAGGGCGCGTGCGCATACTTGGCGCGCCCGCGTGGATTGCGCAGCTAGAAGTCAAAGCCAGAAGCCAAGCCACGAGCCGGCATGTGTAGCGGCTAAGCCATAATCCCCATGGGCACGCACGCGCACATTGCGCCTCCGCTCACATTACAAGATGCCCCAGTGGCGCGCACGCGTGCTTTGCGCGTGCGCGCTGATTTCGAATATGATTTTTTTTAGAAGTCACGTGACCTGGGCGTGGAGACAGTTGGAGATCTCATTTTGGGGAAGTGCCTTGGCGGGAAGAGCTTAAGAAGACCAGGGATTGAAGGGTTAAGGGGCTTTTGCTCATTTTTAGATTGTTCTAGATATTTTTGCTATTGTTAGTTACACTCTTGAAGAGGTAGAGAGAGATTCCAAGCTCTCATTAGGGTTCATCTTCTTCCATTTCTGAATTCTCAATCACTCTTTGGTGAGATCTATTGCAATTCTCAATTTACTTTGTTCATGTTATAGATCTTCTTCTCTAATCTCAATTAGTGCTTGTAATTGCTCAATTCTCATAGATCCTAGATTCAACTTTGTAGTTTTGGATTCTATCAATTTCTTGAGAAGTTCATTTCCATTGTTGTTCTTGGTTAATTGTTGTTAGTTCCTTGTGTTGAAGCACTTTCAATTCTACTTTCTTCTCATTTTTACTATGCCTTTCATCCTTGCTCATCAATTGTTTGATAAAATGCCAACACTAGTTATGGAGTAAAAGTTTCTTACTTGGCATAGGGTTTGGACCATTAGAAAGAGTTGAATAGTTTATGTCAATTGTTGATTTGGAATTACAAATTGCTAATTGACTTGGAGTGCACTAAAGCTAGATTTCTCTAAGGTAAAACTAGGACTTGTGACTCAAGTTAGTTACTCTCATTTGACTTTCCACTATACCTAGGGGTTAACTAAATGAAGCAAGGCCTAATTGTTGTCATCATTGAAGGAACTATAAGGATAGAATTCCTAATGCCAACCCTAGGCCAAGCTTTCTAAAGATTGATTGTTTGTCATCTATTTTGCTAAACCTTCAAAGAATCATAACAAGGCTTCCTAATCAATAAGATGCATTCTCTAGCAATTCCAAGGGAGGACGACTCGGGAGACTAGTACTCTCGGTTATAGATTGTAGGATTGTTTGATGCGAAGTTTAAGTGTCGGTTAGACTATACTCACGATCATATTCATCATTGAATTCTATATCGGCATGATAAATTTCGTTTATCAGGCGTTGATGAGCGGATAATTTATACGCTTTTTGGCATTGTTTTTAGTATGTTTTTAGTATGTTTTAGTTAGTTTTTATTATATTTTTATTAGTTTTTAGTTAAAATTCACTTTTTTGGACTTTACTATGAGTTTGTGTGTTTTTCTGTGATTTCAGGTATTTTCTGGCTGAAATTGAGGGACCTGAGCAAAAATCTGATTCAGAGGCTGAAAAGAACTGTAGATGCTGTTGGATTCTGACCTCCCTGCACTCGAAGTGAATTTTCTGGAGCTACAGAAGCTCAATTGGCGCGCTCTTAATTGCGTTGGAAAGTAGACATCCTGGGCTTTCCAGCAATGTATAATAGTCCATACTTTGCCCGAGATTTGATGGCCCAAACTGGCGTTCCAAATCAGCTCAAAACTGCCCGGCGTTAAACGCCAGAACTGGCACAAGAATGGGAGTTAAACGCCCAAACTGGCACAAAAGCTGGCGTTTAACTCCAAGAGAAGTCTCTACACGAAAATGCTTCAATGCTCAGCCCAAGCACACACCAAGTGGGCCCGGAAGTGGATTTTTATGTCATTTACTCATTTCTGTAAACCCTACGCTACTAGTTCTCTACATATAAGACCTTTTACTATTGTATTCTCATCGGGGGTAGCTATCTTTGAGTAGTCTTATGCTATCTTAGATCATTGGGAGGCTGGCCATTCGGCCATGCCTAGACCTTGTTCTTATGTATTTTCAACGGTGGAGTTTCTACACACCATAGATTAAGTTGTGGAGCTCTGCTGTACCTCGAGTATTAATGCAATTACTATTGTTCTTCTATTCAATTCAGCTTGTTCTTATTCTAAGATATTCATTCGTACCCAAGAACATGATGAATGTGATGATTATGTGACGCTCATCATCATTCTCACTTATGAACGCGTGTCTGACAACCACTCCCGTTCTACAAGCAAACAAGGCTTGAATGTTTATCTCTTGGATTCCTTAATCAGAATCTTCGTGGTATAAGCTAGAACTGATGGCGGCATTCAAGAGAATCCGGAAGGTCTAAACCTTGTATGTGGTATTCTGAGTAGGATTCAATGATTGAATGACTGTGATGAGCTTCAAACTCCTGAAGGCTGGGCGTTAGTGACAGACGCAAAAGAATCAATGGATTCTATTCCAACCTGATTGAGAACCGACAGATGATTAGCCGTGCCGTGACAGGGTGCGTTGAACATTTTCACTGAGAGGACGGGACTGTAGCCACTGACAATGGTGATGCCCAACATACAGCTTGCCATGGAAAGGAGTAAGAAGGACTGGATGAAGACAGTAGGAAAGCAGAGAGACGGAAGGGACAAAGCATCTCCATACGCTTATCTGAAATTCTCACTAATGAATTACATAAGTATCTCTATCTTTATGCTTTATTCGTATATCATCCATAACCATTTGAATCTGCCTGACTAAGATTTACAAGGTGACCATAGCTTGCTTCATACCAACAATCTCCGTGGGATCTACCCTTACTCGTGTAAGGTTTATTACTTGGACGACCCAGTGCACTTGCTGGTTAGTTGTGTGAAGTTGTGAAATTATGTTTAGACCATGGTATTGAGCACCAAGTTTTTGGAGCCATTACCGGGGACTGTTTGAGTTGTGAAAAGAATGAATCACAATTTCGTGCACCAAGTTTTTGGCGCCGTTGCCGGGGATTGTTGAGTTTGGACAATTGACGGTTCATCTTGTTGCTTAGATTAGGTATTCTTCAGAGTTCTTAAGAATGAATTCTAGTGTTTCAAGGTGATGTTCTTATCATCACCAAAGCTGATTGATTCTCATTGATGTGCGGAAAACGATCCGACACAAAACTCACTGGCAAGTGCACCGGGTCGCATCAAGTATTAAAAACTCACGGGAGTGAGGTCGATCCCACAGGGATTGAAGGATTGAGCAATTTTGGTTTAGTGGTTGATTTAGTCAAGCGAATCAAGATTTGGTTGAGTGATTTGTGATTTGCAGAAATTAAATTGCATTGAAAGTAAAGGGAATGTGTAAATTGCATGAAATTAAAGAGGGCAGGGAATTAAAGTGCTGAATCTTAAAGAACAAGAAATTAAATGGCAAAAACTTAGAATGCAAGAAATGTAGATTGCGGAATCTTAAAGTGCAAGGAATGTAAACGGCTGGAATTGTAAAGGGGATTGGGGATTGGATTTGCAGAATTTAAACAAGGAAAAGTAAATTGCATCAAACAGAAGAGTAAAAGAGAGTTTGGGTTGAATCGGATCTAAAGCAAAACAAGTAAATGAATATGAAAAGCAAAAACAGAATGTAAACTTTGGAATCAGATCTCAGGACCCAGAGACTAGAAAACCAAGTCTAGATCTCAATGCCTTCCTAGATCCAACAAGAACAATTGCAAGGGAAATGTAAATTGCAAAGAAAGTAGATGAAGAGCAATTAACCGAAACTAAAATTCAATTAAGCAGTAAATAAACAGAGAGATCCAAGGATGAGATTGAAACAGAATTTCTTCAATTCTCCAACCCAAGATCCAAGACAATTGTAATTGAAATGGAAAGCAATAAAACTAAGAGGAAGAGAAGTGAATTCTCCTTCCCTGAGACTAAGAAATTAAAGATCACTCAATACTAAAAGCTCTCCGAAAACTATTCTAAAAACTAAAAGAAAAAGCTCCCTATGAAAACTCAAAAGAAAAGCTCCCCGAACGACTTGAATTCTATCTTATTTATACACTTTCTTCAAATGATCTTCAAGCCTTGAGTTGGGTCTTTGCTCTTGGTGGAATTGGGTTGAGAGAGGCCTTGGTTGATTGCTCTTGGAGTTTGGAGAGGAATCAAAGTGAACCAATTGAACCGGGTTGGAGTTTTGCAAAAGTTTGAGTAAAAGTTTGAGTAAAAGTTTGAGGCTAACTTTTACTCCAACTTTTCACCTCAGCCTCCTCATTTTGCTGATACCAACGTTGGTGCAAAAGTTAGGGGTCTAACTTTTGCTCCAACGTTGGCCTTCCTTAGTGCACTTATGGCGCCAACATTAGCCCAAAAGTTATAGGCTAACGTTGGCGCAAACTTTTGCTCCCCCTTTGTGATTTTCATGCGCCAACGTTAGCCTAAAAGTTAGGGGCTAACGTTGGCGCAAACTTTTGGTGGCCAGAGGGTGTTTTTCATGTGCCAACGTTAGCCAAAAAGTTAGGGGCTAACGTTGGCGCAAACTTTTTACCCAAAAGTTTGTGCAAAAGTTTGAGGCTAACTTTTGGTCCAGCTTTTTGCTTCCTGGTTCATTTTCACTTATTCCAAAAGTTTGAGCTAAAGTTTGAGGCAAACTTTTGCTCAAACTTTTTGTCCTCTCTTCCTCCTAGCCATTCCTTCTTGCTTCAACCTTTCTCCAAGCTTTCTTCACCTATCATTAATCAACCAAACACATCAAAGCTATGCCCAAAATCATGAGATATTCATTCTTTCATAATATGTGACAATTATAGCATAAAACCTCATGAAATTGCATTAATTCATCTATGGTTGATTAAATCAAAGGAAACATGAAAATCTACCCAATTGGCTTGCTTATGGCTCAAGAAAGTGCATAATTCAATTGAAAACAAAAGAAAAAGGCTAGTGAAACTAGGCTAAGATGACTTGTCATCACTCATCAATTTAGCTCTTGAATGTAATGTCCTGCTGAAGCTTGGCTAGCCATGTCTAATTCCTTTAGACTGAAGCTTTAGACTAACATTGCATGATTCCTGGAATTCTCATTAAGAATTTTGATATCTTTATTTTCTTTTCCATTTAATTTTTGAAAAATCCAAAAAATTACAAAATCATAAAAACCAAAAATATTTTATGTTTCTTGTTGAGTCTAGTGTCTCATTTTAAGTTTGGTGTCAATTGCATGTTTCTGTTCTTCTTGCATTTTTTGAATTCATTCATGTCTCTTCATTGATCTTCAAGTTGTTCCTGATGATTTCCTTACTCTAATCTTTAAATTCTCTTGTCTTGAGTGTTTTGTTGTTTCTCATATGCATTCTCATTTTGTTAGTGTCAATAGTATACAAACTGCTAAGTTTGGTGTCTTGCATGCATTGTTTATTTGATCTTAGTCTCATTATTAAAAATCCAAAAAATTTTTTAATTTGTGTCTTTTCAAATCAATAATACAGAGAATTGAAGATTCAGAACATACAGCAGATGAATTACACAGAAAAAGGCTGGGCGTTCAAAACGCCCAGTGAGGAAGGAAAACTGGCGTTTAAACGCCAGCCAGGACACCTGGCTGGGCGTTTAACGCCCAAAAGGGTAATGTTTTGGGCGTTAAACGCCAGAATGGATACCATTATGGGCGGTTAACACCAGGATGGCACAAGAGGGAAGATTTTGTTTTTAACTCAAAATTTTTTCAAGTTTTCAAAATTTCTCAAAATCAAATCTTTTTCAAATCATATCTTTTCAATCAAATCTTTTTTCAAAATCAATTTCTTTCCATTTTCAAAGATACTTGCTAACAATTAATGATTTGATTCAACATTTCAAGTATGTTACCTTTTCTGTTGAGAAAGGTTTAATGTTTGAATCATATCTTTTCTTGTTAGCCAAGTCATTAATTTTCAAAATCAAAATCTTTTTAAATTGTTTTTCAAATCATATCTTCTCAATCATATCTTTTTAATCACATCTTTTTCAAAATAGTTTTCAATCATATCTTTTTAATTTCTAATTTCAAAATCTTTTTCAAAAATCACTTGATTTCTTTTCCACTCTTAGTTTTCGAAAATCAATTAGTATTTTTTCAAAATGTTTTTAAAATCTTTTTAAGTTATTTTCGAAAATTTATTCTCCTCTTCTCACATCCTTCTATTTATGGACTAACACTCCTCCTTAATGCACAATTCGAACTCCATCTTTCTTGATAAGTTCGAATTCTTCTACCTGTTCCTTCTATTTTTCTTTTCCTCTGACACCTCAAGGAATCTCTATACTGTGACATAGAGGATTCCATATTTTCTTATTCTCTTCTTTTTCATATGAGTAGGAGCAAAGAGAAAAGCATTCTTGTTGAGGCTGACCCTGAACCTGAAAGGACCTTGAAGTGAAAGCTAAGAGAAGCTAAGGCACAACTCTCTGTAGAGGACCTAACAGAAATCTTCAAAGAAGGAGAACCCATGGCAGCCGAAAACAACAACAATGCCAACAATACAAGGAAGGTGCTTGGTGACTTTACTGCACCTACTCCCGACTTCTATGGGAGAAGCATCTCTATCCCTGCCATTGGAGCAAACAACTTTGAGCTTAAGCCTCAATTAGTTTCTCTAATGCAACAGAATTGCAAGTTCCATGAACTTCCATTGGAAGATCCTCATCAGTTTTTAGCTAAATTCTTGCAAATCTGTGACATTGTCAAGACCAATGGGGTTGACCTTGAGGTCTACAGACTTATGCTATTCCCTTTTGCTGTAAGAGACAGAGCTAGGATATGGTTGGACTCACAACCTAAAGAAAGCCTGAACTCTTGGGAAAAGCTAGTCAATGCCTTCTTGGCAAAGTTCTTTCCACCTCAAAAATTGAGTAAGCTTAGAGTGGAAGTCCAAACCTTCAGACAGAAGGAAGGTGAATCCCTCTATGAAGCTTGGGAAAGATACAAACAATTGATCAGAAAGTGTCCTTCTGACATACTTTCTGAATGGAGCATTATAGGTATCTTCTATGATGGTCTGTCTAAACTGTCCAAGATATCTTTGGATAGCTCTGCTGGAGGATCTCTTCATCTGAAGAAGACGCCTGCAGAAGCTCAAGAACTAATTGAAAGGGTTGCAAATAACCAATTCATGTACACTTCTGAAAGAAATCCTGTGAACAATGGGACAAATCAGAAGAAAGGAGTTCTTGAGATTGATACTCTGAATGCCATATTGGCTCAGAACAAAATATTGACTCAGCAAGTCAATATGATTTCTCAAAGTCTGTCTGGAATGCAAGCTGCACCAGGCAGTACTAAGGACGCTTCATCTGAAGAAGAAGCTTATGATCCTGAGAACCCTTCAATGGAAGAGGTGAATTACATGGGAGAACCCTATGGAAACACCTATAATTCTTCATGGAGAAATCATCCAAATTTCTCATGGAAGGATCAACAGAGACCTCAACAAGGTTTCAACAACAATAATGGTGGAAGAAACAGGTTTAGCAATGGCAAGCCTTTTCCATCACCTTCTCAGCAACAGACAGAGAATTCTAAGCAGAGCCACTCTGACTTAGCAACCATAGTCTCTGATCTAATCAAAACCACTCAAAGTTTCATAACTGAAACAAGGTCCTCCATTAGAAACTTGGAGGCACAAGTGGGACAGCTGAGCAAGAAAATTATTGAACTCCCTCCTAGTACTCTTCCAAGCAATACAGAAGAGAATCCAAAAGGAGAGTGTAAGGCCATCAACATGGCCGAACTTGGAGAGGAGGAAGAGGCAGTGATCGCCACTGAGGAAGACCTCAATGGACGTCCACTGACCTCCAATGAGTTCCCTAATGAGGAACCATGGGAATCTGAGGCTCATAATGAGACCATAGAGATTCCATTGGATTTACTTCTGCCATTCATAAGCTCTGATGAATATTCTTCCTCTGAAGAGGATGAAGATGTCACTGAAGAGCAAGTTGCTAAATACCTTGGAGCAATCATGAAGCTAAATGACAAGTTATTTGGTAATGAGACTTGGGAGGATGAACCCCCTTTGCTCACCAAAGAATTGGATGACTTGTCTAGGCAGAAATTACCTCAAAAGAGACAGGACCCTGGAAAGTTCTCAATACCTTGTACCATAGGCACCATGACCTTTAAGAAGGCTCTGTGTGACTTATGGTCAAGTATAAACCTCATGCCTCTCTCTGTAATAGAGAAGCTAGGGATCTTTGAGGTACAAGCTGCAAGAATCTCACTAGAGATGGCAGACAACTCGAGAAAACAAGCTTATGGAATTGTAGAGGATGTTCTGGTAAAGGTTAAAGACCATTACATCCCTGCTGATTTCATAGTCCTAGAGACTGGGAAGTGCATGGATGAATCCGTCATCCTTGGCAGACCCTTCCTAGCCACAGCAAAGGCTGTGATTGATGTGGACAGAGGTGAACTGATCATTCAAGTGAATGAAGAATCCTTTGTGTTTAAGGCTCAAGGATATCCCTCTGTTACCATGGAGAGGAAGCATGAAGAGCTTCCCTCAAAACAGAGGCAAACAGAGCCCCCACAGTCAAACTCTAAGTTTGGTGTTGGGAGGCCACAACCAAACTCTAAGTTTGGTGTTGAACCCCCACATTCAAACTCTAAGTTTGGTGTTGGGAGATTCCAACATTGCTCTGAGTATCTGTGAGGCTCCATGAGAGCTCTCTGTCAAGCTACTGACATTAAAGAAGCGCTTGTTGGGAGGCAACCCAATGTTATATTTAATCTATTTTCCTTTGTTATTTCATGTTTTTTGTAGGTTGATGATCATGGGAAGTCACAAATCAATTGAAAAAGCAAAAATAGAATGAAAAACAGAAAGAAAAACAGCACACCCTGGAGGAAGATCTTGCTGGCGTTTAAACGCCAGTAAGGGTAGCAAATGGGCGTTTAATGCCCAGTCTGGCACCATTCTGGGCGTTTAACGCCAGAAAGGGGCACCAGACTGGCGTTAAACACCAGGAAAGGGCAAGAAGCTGGCGTTAAATGCCAGAAATGGGCACCAGCCCGGCGTTTAACGCCAGAATTGGCATGAAGAGCATTTTTTTCTCACCACTTGGTGCAGGGATGACTTTTCCTTGACACCTCAGAATCTGTGGACCCCACAGGATCTGTGGACCCCACAGGATCCCAACCTACCCCACCACTCTCTCTCTTCTTCACCCATTCACCAATCACCTCAACACCTCTTCCCCAAAAACCCTTCACCTATCAAATCCCATTATTCTCTTCACCACTCACATCCATCCTTCATAAAACCCCACCTACGTCACCATTCAAATTCAAAACACTTTCCCTTCCATAGCCGAAGCCTAGCCCTCTCTCCACCCCTATATAAACCCATCTTCACCCCCTCATTTTCCCACAACCTAAACACTACTTCTCCCTTTGGCCGAATAACAAAGCCATCTCCATCTCCTTCATTTCTTCTTCTTCTACTCTCTTCTTTCTTCTTTTGCTCGAGGACGAGCAAACCTTCTAAGTTTGGTGTGGTAAAAGCATTGCTTTTTGTTTTTCCATAACCATTTTTGTACACTTTTTGGCATTGTTTTTAGTATGTTTTTAGTATCTTTTAGTTAGTTTTTAGTATATTTTTATTAGTTTTTAGTTAAAATTCACTTTTCTGGACTTTACTATGAGTTTGTGTGTTTTTCTATGATTTCAGGTATTTTCTGACTGAAATTGAAGGTTCTGAGCAAAAATCTGATTCAGAGACTGAAAAGGACTGCAGATGCTGTTGGATTCTGACCTCCCTGAACTCGAAGTGGATTTTCTGGAGCTACAGAAGCCCAATTGGCGCGCTCTCAACGGCGTTGGAAAGTAGACATCCTGGGCTTTCCAGCAATATATCATAGTCCATACTTTGCCCAAGATTTGATGGCCCAAACCGGCGTGGCAAATCAGCCTCAGAAATTCCAGCGTTTAACGCTGGAACTGGCATAAAACTTGGAGTTAAACGCCCAAACTGGCATGAAAGCTGGCGTTTAACTCCAGAAAAGGTCTCTACACGAAAATGCTTCACTGCTCAGCCCAAGCACACACTAAGTGGACCCAGAAGTGGATTTTTACGTCATTTACTCATTTCTGTACACCCTAGGTTACTAGTCTACTATTAATAGGATCTTTTAACATTGTAACTGTACCTCATGACACTTTACACGTTTCTTTGTGTACCTTTCACGGCATGAGTCTATAAACCCCATGGTTGGGGGTGAGGAGCTCTGCTGTGTCTTGATGGATTAATGCAATTACTACTGTTTCTTATTCAATCATGCTTGCTTCTATTCTAAGATATCACTTGCTCTTAACCCGGATGAATGTGATGATCCGTGACACTCATCATCATTCTCAACTATGAACATGTGCCTGACAACCACCTCTGTTCTACTTTAGATTGAGTAGATATCTCTTGGATTCCTTAACCAGAATCTTCGTGGTATAAGCTAGAACTGATGGCGGCATTCAAGAGAATCCGGAAGGTCTAAACCTTGTCTGTGGTATTCTGAGTAGGATTCAATGACTGAATGACTGTGATATGCTTCAAACTCCTAGCAGGCGGGGCGTTAGTGACAGACGCAAAAGAATCACTGGATTCTATTCCGGCCTGACCGAGAACCGACAGATGATTAGCCATGCTGTGACAGAGCATAGGAATATTTTCACTGAGAGGATGGGAGGTAGCCACTGACAACGGTGAAACCCTACATACAGCTTGCCATGGAAGGAGCCTTGCGTGTTTGATGAAGAAGACAGTAGGAAAGCAGAGATTCAGAAGATGGAGCATCTCCAAAGCCTCAACCTATTCCCCATTACTGCAAAACAAGTACCTATTTCATGTTCTTTTGCTTTTCACAATCAATCCTGATAATTTCTGATATCCTGACTAAGATTTACAAGATAACCATAGCTTGCTTCAAGCCGACAATCTCCGTGGGATCGACCCTTGCTCACGCAAGGTATTACTTGGACGACCCAGTGCACTTGCTGGTTAGTTGTGCGGGATTGCAAAAGTGTGATTGCAATTTCGTGCACCAAGTTTTTGGCGCCGTTGCCGGGGATTGTTCGAGTTTGGACAACTGACGGCTTATCTTGTTGCTTAGATTAGGACTGTTTTATTTTTGTTGGTTTAGAGTCTTTTAGTTGAGTCTAGTTTCATATTTTAAGTTTGGTGTCAATTGCATGCTTTATTTTTCTCTTAATTTTTGTTTTTGCATGTTCCTAGTCCTTTTTTGATTCATAAAAATTCTAAGTTTGGTGTCCTCTTTGTGTTTTTCCTTTAAAATTTTCGAAAATTAGTGTTTGATTTTCTAAAAATTTTAAGTTTGGTGTCTTTTTGTTGTTTTCCTCTTTCCTCTTTTCAAAAATCAAATCTTTTTCATAAAAATTTTTCAATCATATCTTTTTAATTGCTATTTTCAAAATCTTTTTAATTAACTAATTGATTCAGTTCTCAATTTGCTTTGATATTATTTTCTTATTGATTTTCGAATTTTTTATTTTAATTGCCTTTTGTTTTATTTTATTTTTTTTCGGTTAATTCAAAAAAAAACACAATTTATCTATTTGCAATCATTATCATTTCCCTTTTGTCCATTATGGACCTAAGAGGGATTGATCAGTCCAAAAGGACTCTGGGGTCATATGCTAATCCCATTACAGCTGCATATGGGAGTAGCATCTGTACACCTCCCATCAAAGCAAGCAGCTTTGAGCTAAATCCTCAACTCATTATCATAGTGCAGCAAAATTGCCAGTATTCCGGTCTTCCACAGGAAGAACCTACTGAGTTTCTGGCACAGTTCTTACAAATTGCTGACACAGTACATGATAAAGAGGTAGATCAGGATGTCTACAGACTATTACTGTTTCCATTTGCTGTAAAAGATCAAGCTAAAAGGTGGTTGAATAACCAACCTACAGCAAGCATAAAAACATGAAAACAGTTATCAGACAAATTCTTGAATCATTTTTACCCTCCAAAGAGGATGACACAGCTAAGGCTGGACATCCAAGGCTTTAAACAAGAGGATAATGAATCCCTTTATAATGCCTGGGAGAGGTATAGAGGTATGCTTAGAAAATGCCCCTCTGAAATGTTTTCAGAGTGGGTACAGCTAGACATCTTCTACTATGGGCTCACAGAAAAAGCTCAGATGTCTTTAGACCACTCAGCTGGTGGATCTATACACATGAGGAAGACAATTGAAGAAGCTCAAGAGCTTATAGACACTGTTGCTAGAAACCAATACTTATATTCTAGCAATGAGTTCGTTCCAAAAGAGGAAGTCATGGCATTAGTCACTGATCCTAATCCTCAAGAACAGATGAATGAGCTTAATCAACAATTGCTCCTGATGACAGAACAGTTAGCAGAATTTAAAGAAATGCTCCATGATACTAAGGTTGCTAACAAGAACATAGAACTGCAGTTGAATCAAGCAAAACAGCAAATATCTAAACAGATAACAGAAGAATGTCAAGCAGTTCAACTGAGGAGTGGGAAAACACTGAACACCACTGCTCAAAAGAGCAAAAAGCCAAACAAGGAACAATTGACAGAGGATAACCAAACCACTGTTCAAAATCCCTCTGAGGACAGTAATAGCCCAGAGAGGAATGTTATTGGCGTTCAAACGCCAGAAAGGGAAGGAAAGCTGGCGTTAAACGCCCATTCCTTGCCCAGTTCTGGCGTTCAAACGCCAGAAAAGGGGGAAAAGTTGGCGTTAAACGCCCATTTTCCACCCAATCCTGGCGTTCAGACGCCAAGGGAGGATCAGACACCTGAGAGTGCTGACAATAATCCCTCTAACAAGGCTTCTTCAACCACTTCTGTAAGGAATAAACCTGCAGCATCAAGGGTTGAAGAATATCAAGCCAAGATGCCTTATCCTCAGAAACTCCGCAAGGCGGAACAGGATAAACAATTTGCCCGCTTTGCAGACTATCTAAGGACTCTTGAAATAAAGATTCCGTTTGCAGAGGCACTTGAGCAAATACCTTCTTATGCTAAGTTCATGAAAGAGATCTTAAGTCATAAGAAGGATTGGAGAGAAACTGAAAAAGTGTTTCTCACTGAAGAATGCAGTGCAGTCATTCTGAAAAGCTTACCAGAAAAGCTTCAAGATCCTGGAAGCTTTATGATACCATGCACATTAGAGGGCGCTTGCACCAAGACAGCCCTATGTGATCTTGGAGCATGCATCAATCTAATACCTGCATCCACTATCAGAAAGCTTGGGTTGACTGGAGAAGTCAAACCAACCAGGATATGCCTCCAACTTGCTGATGGCTCCATTAAACACCCATAAGGCATAATAGAGGACATGATTGTCAAGGTTGGGCCATTTGCCTTTCCAACTGACTTTGTGGTGCTGGAAATGGAGGAGCACAAGAGTGCAACTCTCATTCTAGGAAGACCTTTCCTAGCAACTGGACGAACTCTCATTGATGTACAAAGAGGGGAAGTAACCCTGAGAGTCAAAGAGGATGAGTTCAAGTTGAATGCTGTAAAAGCTATGCAGCATCCAGACACTCCAAATGACTGCATGGGCGCTGACATTATTGACTCTCTGGTAGAAGAGATCAATATGACTGAAAGCCTAGAATCAGAGCTTGAAGACATCTTCAGGGATGCTCAGCCTGATCAAGAAGAACCACAGGAGATAAAGGAATTTTCGAAAATTCCTCAAGAGGAGGATAAGCCTCCCAAACCTGAACTCAAACCACTACCACCATCCCTGAAATATGCATTTCTGGGAGGGGGTGAAACTTTTCCAGTGATTATAAGCTCTGCTTTAAATCCACAGGAAGAGGAAGCACTGATTCAAGTGCTAAGGACACACAAGACAGCTCTTGGGTGGTCCATAAGTGATCTCAAGGGCATTAGCCCAGCTAGATGCATGCACAAGATCCTATTGGAGGATAATGCCAAACCAGTGGTCCAACCACAAAGGAGGCTAAATCCAGCCATGAAGGAGGTAGTGCAGAAAGAGGTCACTAAATTACTAGAGGCTGGGATTATTTATCCTATTTCTGATAGCCCCTGGGTGAGCCCTGTCCAAGTTGTCCCCAAAAAGGGAGGCATGACAGTGGTTCATAATGAAAAAAATGAACTGGTTCCTACAAGAACAGTCACAGGGTGGCGCATGTGTATTGACTACAGAAGGCTCAATACAGCCACCAGAAAGGATCATTTCCCTTTACCATTCATAGACCAAATGCTAGAAAGACTAGCTGGTCATGATTATTACTGCTTTTTGGATGGCTATTCAGGCTACAACCAGATTGCAGTAGATCCTCAGGACCAAGAGAAAACAGCATTCACTTGCCCTTCTGGCGTGTTTGCCTACAGAAGGATGCCTTTTGGTCTGTGCAATGCACCTGCAACCTTTCAGAGGTGCATGCTCTCTATCTTCTCAGATATGGTAGAGAAATTTCTGGAAGTCTTCATGGATGACTTCTCAGTATATGGAGACTCATTCAGCTCCTGTCTTAACCACCTAGCACTTGTCCTGAAAAGATGCCAAGAGACTAACCTGGTTTTAAACTGGGAGAAATGTCACTTTATGGTGACTGAGGGAATTGTCCTTGGGCATAAAATTTCAAGCAGGGGAATAGAGGTGGATAAGGCAAAGGTAGAGGTAATTGAAAAATTACCACCACCTGCCAATGTTAAGGCAATCAGAAGCTTTCTGGGGCTTGCAGGATTTTACAGAAGGTTTATAAAGGATTTTTCGAAAATTGCAAAACCTCTGAGTAACCTGCTAGCTGCTGACACACCATTTGTGTTTGACACACAGTGTCAGCAGGCATTTGAGACCCTGAAAGCTAAGCTGGTCACAGCACCAGTCATCTCTGCACCAGACTGGACATTGCCATTTGAGTTAATGTGTGATGCCAGTGATCATGCCATTGGTGCAGTGTTGGGACAGAGGCATAACAAACTTCTGCACGTCATTTATTATGCTAGCCGTGTTCTAAATGATGCACAGAAGAATTACACAACCACAGAAAAAGAATTACTTGCAGTGGTTTATGCCATTGACAAGTTTAGATCTTATCTAGTAGGATCCAAAGTGATTGTGTACACTGACCATGCTGCTCTTAAATACTTACTCACAAAGCAGGATTCAAAACCCAGGCTAATAAGATGGGTGTTACTTCTGCAAGAGTTTGATATAGAAATAAGAGACAGAAAAGGGACAGAGAACCAAGTAGCTGATCATCTGTCCCGAATAGAACCAGTAGCTGGGGCGTCCCTCCCTTCTACTGAGATCTCTGAGACTTTCCCAGATGAGCAACTCTTTGCTATTCAGGAAGCTCCATGGTTTGCAGATATTGCAAATTATAAAGCTGTGAGGTTCATACCCAAGGAGTACAGCAGTGTGCAAAGAAAGAAATTAATTTCAGATGCCAAGTACTACCTCTGGGATGAACCATATCTCTTTAAGAGATGTGCTGACGGAGTGATCCGCAGATGTGTACCCAGAGAAGAAGCACAAAGGATCCTATGGCATTGCCATGGATCATAGTATGGAGGACATTTTGGAAGTGAGCGAACAGCCACTAAAGTCCTCCAGTGTGGCTTCTACTGGCCTACTCTCTAAAAAGATTCCCGAGAGTTTGTGCGTAACTGTGACAGTTGCCAAAGAGCTGGTAACCTGCCTCACAGATATGCCATGCCTCAACAAGGGATATTAGAGATAGAATTGTTTGATGTATGGGGAATTGACTTCATGGGGCCATTCCCACCATCATACTCAAACACTTACATTCTGGTGGCGGTGGACTATGTATCTAAGTGGGTAGAAGCAATTGCTACACCCACTAATGATACCAAGACCGTGCTAAAATTCCTCCAGAAACACATCTTCAGCAGATTTGGTGTTCCCAGAGTACTAATCAGTGATGGGGGCTCTCATTTCTGCAACAGACAGCTATACTCTGCCATGGTTAGATATGGAATTAGCCATAAAGTGGCGACTCCGTATCATCCACAGACAAATGGGCAAGCTGAAGTCTCTAACAGAGAGCTAAAAAGAATCCTAGAACGGACTGTGATAGCCCGAAGAAAGGATTGGGCAAAGAGCTTGGATGATGCTCTGTGGGCATACAGAACAGCATTCAAGACTCCTATAGGAACCTCTCCATACCAACTGGTGTATGGGAAGGCCTGTCATTTGCCTGTGGAACTGGAACATAAAGCCTACTGGGCGACCAGATTCCTAAACATGGATGCTCAGTTAGCTGGTGAAAAAAGATTGCTCCAGTTAAATGAGCTAGAGGAGTTCAGACTCAATGCCTTTGAAAATGCAAAAATTTACAAGGAAAAGGCAAAGAAGTGGCATGACAAGAAATTGTCAACCAGAGTCTTTGAGCCAGGACAAAAGGTTCTGCTCTTCAACTCCAGGCTCAAATTGTTCCCAGGAAAACTCAAATCCCGGTGGAGGGGTCCGTATGTGATCACAGGAGTGTCACCATATGGATATGTTGAGCTTCAGGATATTGATTCTGACAAAAAGTTCATTGTTAATGGACAGAGAATCAAGCATTATCTTGAAAGCAATTTTGAGCAGGAATGCTCAAAACTGAGACTTGAGTGATTCTCAGTAAAGGTCCAGCTAAAGACAGTAAAGAAGCGCTTGCTGGGAGGCAACCCAGTGATGAGCGGATAATTTGTACGCTTTTTGGCATTGTTTTTAGTATCTTTTAGTTAGTTTTTATTATATTTTTATTAGTTTTTAGTTGAAATTCACTTTTCTGGACTTTACTATGAGTTTGTGTGTTTTTCTGTGATTTCAGGTATTTTCTGGCTGAAATTGAGGGATCTGAGCAAAAATCTGATCCAGAGACTCAAAAGGACTGCAGATGCTGTTGGATTCTGACCTCCCTGCACTCGAAGTGGATTTTCTGGAGCTACATAAGCCCAATTGGCGCGCTCTCAACGGCGTTGGAAATTAGACATCCTGGGCTTTCCAGCAATATATGATAGTCCATACTTTGCCCAAGATTTGATGGCCCAAACCGGCGTTCAAAGTCACCTCAAGAAATTCCAGCGTTAAACGCCGGAACTGGCACCTAAATGGGAGTTAAACGCCCAAACTGGCACCAAAGCTGGCGTTTAACTCCAAGGAGAGTCTCTACACGAAAATGCTTCATTGCTCAGCCCAAGCACACACCAAGTGGGTCCGGAAGTGGATTTTTATGTCATTTACTCATCTCTGTACACCCTAGGCTACTAGTTTTCAATAAGTAGGACCTTTTACTATTGTATTTTCATCTTTGGATTATTTTTCAGATCCTTTGATCATCTTTGGACATCTAGTTCTTAGATCATTTGGGAGGCTGGCCTCACGGCCATGCCTAGACCTTGTTCTTATGTATTTTCAACGGTGGAGTTTCTACACACCATAGATTAAGGTGTGGAGCTCTGCTGTACCTCGAGTATTAATACAATTACTATTGTTCTTCTATTCAATTCCGCTTGTTCTTTGTCCAAGATATCACTTGTTCTTCAACTTGATGGATGTGATGATCCGTGACACTCATCATCATTCTCACTCATGAACAAGGTGACTGACAACCACTCTTGTTTTACAAGCATACGAGGCTTAGTGAATATCTCTTGGATTCCTGATACACGATGCATGGTTGATCGCCTGACAACCGAGTGCTCGCCTGACAAACGAGCCAGCCATTCCGTGAGATCAGAGTCTTCGTGGTATAGGCGAGAACTGATGGCGGCATTCAAGAGAATCCGGAAGGTCTAACCTTGTCTGTGGTATTCTGAGTAGGATTCAATGATTGAATGACTGTGACGTGCTTCAAACTCCTAGCAGGCGGGGCGTTAGTGACAGACGCAAAAGGATCGATGGATTTTATTCCGGCCTGACCGAGAACCGACAGCTGATTAGCCATATGCTGTGACAGAGCATGGGAACATTTTCACTGAGAGGATGGGAGGTAGCCATTGACAACGGTGAAACCCTACATGAGCTTGCCATGGAAAGGAGTAAGAAGGATTGGATGAAGACTGTAGGAAAGCAGAGAGACGGAAGGGAAGGCATCTTCATACACTTATCTGAAGCTCTTACCAATGATATACATAAGTATCCCTATCTTTATCTTTATGCTTTATTCGTTTATCACTATACCCATTTGAGTCTGCCTGACTGAGATTTACAAGGTGACCATAGCTTGCTTCATACCAACAATCTCCGTGGGATCGACCCTTACTCGCGTAAGGTTTATTACTTGGACGACCCAGTGCACTTGCTGGTTAGTTGTGCGAAGTTGTGTTTATGCCATGGTATTGAGCACCAAGTCTTTGGAGCCATTACTAGGGATTATTTCGTGTATTAAAAAAGTAGTGATCACAATTTCGCGCACCAAGTTTTTGGCGCCGTTGCCGGGGATTGTTCTTGAGTATGGACAACTGACGGTTCATCTTGTTGCTTAGATTAGGTATTTTTTTTTCAGAGTTCTTGAGAATGAATTCTAGTGTTTCATGATGATCTGTTGAAATCTGGCTGGCCGAGAAGCCATGTCTAATTTCATTGGACCGAGGTTTCAACTGATCATCACAATAGCTTGTTGATCTCTATCAATCTTGCTATTGGAGCAATGATCTGCTAAGGCTTGGCTGGCCATTGGCCATGTCTAGTGTTTTGGACCGAAGCTTTCTTTGAAAGCTTGGCTGGCTGTGAAGCCATGTCTAATTCCTGGACCGGAGTCTTAGACTAGCATTGCAATGATTCCTGGAAATTCAAATTGAGAATTCTGAAACCTTTATTTTCTATTTCCATATAATTTTTGAAAAAAGCACAAAAAAATTTATAAAAATCATAAAAACCAAAAAAAAAATTTTTATGTTTCTTGTTTGAGTCTAGTGTCTAATTTTAAGTTTGGTGTCTTGCATGCCTTGTTTATTTGATCTTGGTTCTATTTTCAAGTCAATAGTACAGGGAACTGAAGATTCAGAACATGCAGCAGAGGAATTACACAGAAAAAGCTGGGCGTTCAAAACGCCCAGTAAAGAAGGACAGACTGGCGTTTAAACGCCAGCCAGGGTACCTGGTTGGGCGTTTAACGCCCAAAAAGGGTGCATTTTGGGCGTTAAACGCCAGAATGGATACCATTCTGGGCGTTTAACGCCAGGATGGCACAAGGGGGAGGATTTTGTTTTCAAAATCAATTTTTTTCAAGTTTTCAAAGCTTTTCAAAATCAAATCTTTTTCAAATCATATCTTTTCAATCAAATGTTTTCAAAATCAATTTCTTTCCTTTTTCAAAGATACTTACTAACAATTAATGATTTGATTGAACATTTTAAGTATGTTGCCTTTTTTGTTGAGAAAGATTTAATGTTTGAATCATATCTTTTCTTGTTAGGCAAGTCATTAATTTTTAAAATCAAATCTTTTTAAATTGTTTTTCAAATCATATCTTTTAAAATGTTTTTCAAATCATATCTTCTCAATCACATTTTTTTAACCAATCATATCTTCTTAATCACATCTTTTTCAAAATAGTTTTCAATCAAATCTTCTTAATTTCTAATTTCAAAATCTTTTTCAAAATTCAATTGATTTCTTTTCTACTTTGAGTTTTCGAAAATTATCAATCAATTTCTCAAAATGTTTTTGACATCTTTTTAATTGAATTTTCGAAAATTCTCTTCCCTCCTTCTCACATCCCTCTATTTATGGAGTATCACTCCTTCTTAATGCACAATTCGAACTCCATTTAATTAAAGTTCGAATTCTTCTCCTTCTTCTTTCTTCTATTTTTCTTTTCCTCTGACACCTCAAGGAATCTCTGTACTGTGACATAGAGGATTCCATATTTTCTTGTTCTCTTCTCTTTCATATGAGCAGGAGCAGAGACAAAGGCATTCTTGTTGAAGCTGACCCTGAACCTGAAAGGACCTTGAAGCGGAAGCTAAGAGAAGCTAAGGCACAACTCTCTGTTGAGGACCTGACCGAATTCTTCAAAGAAGAAGAACCCATGGCAGCCGAAAACAACAACAATGCCAACAATGCAAGGAAGGTGCTAGGTGACTTTACTGCACCTACTCCCGACTTCTATGGGAGAAGCATCTCTATCCCTGCCATTGGAGCAAACAACTTTGAGCTTAAGCCTCAATTAGTTTCTCTAATGCAACAGAATTGCAAGTTCCATGGACTTCCATTGGAAGATCCTCATCAGTTTTTAGCTGAGTTCTTGCAAATCTGTGACACAGTCAAGACTAATGGGGTTGACCCTGAGGTCTACAGACTGATGCTATTCCCTTTTGCTGTAAGAGACAGAGCTAGAATATGGTTGGACTCTCAACCAAAAGAAAGCCTGGACTCATGGGAAAAGCTAGTCAATGCCTTCTAGGCAAAGTTCTTTCCACCTCAAAAATTGAGTAAGCTTAGAGTGGAAGTCCAAACCTTCAGACAGAAGGATGGAGAATCCCTCTATGAAGCTTGGGAAAGATACAAACAATTAATCAGAAAGTGTCCCTCTGACATGCTTTCTGAATGGACCATCATAGGTATTTTCTATGATGGTCTCTCTGAACTATCCAAGATGTCTTTGGATAGCTCTGCTGGAGGATCTCTTCATCTGAGGAAGACGCCTACAGAGGCTCAAGAGCTCATTGAAATGGTTGCAAATAACCAATTCATGTCCACTTCTGAAAGGAATCCCGTGAACAATGGGACTAGTCAGAAGAAAGGAGTTCTTGAGATTGACACTCTGAATGCCATATTGGCTCAGAACAAGATATTGACTCAACAAGTCAATTTGATTTCTCAAAGTCTGTCTGGAATGCGAAATGCACCAAGCAGTACTAAGGATGCTTCATCTGAAGAAGAAGCTTATGATCCTGAGAACCCTTCAATGGAAGAGGTGAATTACCTAGGAGAACCCTATGGAAACACCTATAATTCTTCATGGAGAAATCACCCAAATTTCTCATGGAAGAATCAAGAGAGACCTCAACAAGGTTTCAACAACAATAATGGTGGAAGAAACAGGTTTACCAATGGCAAACCTTTTCCATCATCTTCTCAGCAACAGACAGAGAATCCTAAGCAGAACCCCTCTGACTTAGCAACCATGGTCTCTGATCTAATCAAAACCACTCAAAGTTTCATGACTGAAACAAGGTCTTCCATTAGGAATTTGGAAGCACAAGTGGGACAGCTGAGCAAGAAAGTTACTGAACTCCCTCCTAGTACTCTCCCAAGTAATACAGAAGAAAATCCAAAAGGAGAGTGCAAAGCCATAACCATGGCCGAATCTGGAGAGGAAAGAGAGGAAGAGGACGCCACTGAGAAAGACCTCAATGGGCGTGCACCAACCTCCTCTGAGTTCCCCAATGAGGAACCATGGGAATCTGAGGCTCAAAATGAGACCATAGAGATTCCATTGGACTTACTTCTGCCCTTCATGAGCTCTGATGAGTATTCTTCCTCTGAAGAGGATGAGTATGTCACTGAAGAGCAAGTTGCTAAATACCTTGGAGCAATCATGAAGCTAAATGACAAGTTATTTGGAAATGAGACTTGGGAGGATGAACCTCCTTTGCTCACCAAAGAACTGGATGACTTGTTGATACGTAAAAATTAGATTTCACGTATAACCGGCAAGTATACCGGGTCGTATCAAGTAATAAAACTCACAAAGAGTGAGGTCGATCCCACGGAGATTGGTAGATTAAGCAACTTTAGTTAAATGGTAGATTTAGTCAAGCAAACGTAGTTTTGATTTCATGAGCATTTTGATTTTTGGACATAATTACAAGAATTTAAATGGCAAAGAATGTAAAGAACTAGAAGAGAGAAATACAGTGAAAGTAAATAACGGAAACTTAAATTGCAAGAAACTTAAATGACATCAAAAGTAAATTGCATGAAAATAGAGTGCTGAATTCTAAAGAGCAAAAGAGTAAATAGCAAGAAATAAAGAAGCAGAATGTAAATGACAAGAATAATAAATTGCAAGAGTGTAGAAGGGAATTAGGCAATGGGTATTCAAGCACTAAGAGCAAAAGAAATGAGAATTAATGATAGAGAGAATCATTAGGGATCAGAGATGCTAGTTTTCATGAATTGATGTTAGTCAAATCCTTCTCAATCATGGGTATAGATCCATGGCAAGTGGGTAATTGAATCCCAATCTCTTGGTGATTCAATTTCTCTCCACATAACCAAATGCCACTCTCGTGATCTATTTGTTCATGAGAAGAGATGAAGCTCAAATCTAATCCAGCCACACAATTCCCAGAATCTCAACCAAGGAGAGTTACATCTCACATACTAACCAAGGTGTATTGATTAAGGAAATCATGAAAGGATGAACTCTAAACTGAATTATGTGACTCATTCCTCAAATTCACCACATAATTCATATAGATTAACCCCTCTCTCGATGGTGGTTGAATCTTTGAAGAACAAGAGTTCCCTCTTTAGATCAACCACTAAAATTGAGGAGGACAAGATGAATTCACCAATTCATTCCAACAAGCAGAGCTCCTCCCCCTAATGAAAGTGGGGTTTAGTGAGTCATTGCTCCAATTTCAACAACAATTTCCATCAACAAAAATTAAACTAAGTGTAAAAGAAAGATGAAGAAGAATAAGGAAATGCTTAAAGCTTCAGAAAATGAAGAAGAGAAGTTCCAAGGAGAATCCCAAAAAATGCTCTCGGGTATACTCCCGGAAGTACCAAAAGAGTTCTCAAAATAAAAGTGCTAAGAGTCTAAAAAGTCTAAGTGTCAAAAGTCCTCTCAAAGTACAAACTCAATCTCTATTTATATTAGTCCTAAAATTCCTTCAAAGATCTTCAATTGGGCTAGCAATGTGGGCTTTCTCTTTGTTGAATTTCTGGTTCAATTGATGAAGTTTCTGGCCTTTGTGAGGAATAGAGGAAGCAGAGCAAGTTGGCTACAATTCTGGCCCATTGAGGGGCGTTATTGGCAACAACTCTAGGCTTAATGCACGTTGGCAACGTGCATGGTATTTTCCTGGAAGTGAAGTTTGAGACTTGGGCGTTGCTGGCCCAAGTTATTGCCAACAACTTGCTTTTCTTCTTCTTGACTCTTCTTTCATGTCTAATGTTGCCCAGAATTTGAGTGTCAATCCTCTGCTTCAATATGGACTATTATACATCATTGGAAAGCTCTTGATGTCTTCTTTCCAATGCCACTGGAATCACCTCATTTGGACTTTCCTAGCTCAAGTTATGCTTCCTCAAAGAAGGTAAGGTCAAGCTGCCAAGTTGTTGCCAAAAACGCACCCATTCTCCCAAGTTGGCAACGTGCTCGTGCCTAGCCTCCCAAGGCAGAGAAATGAGGCTGGCGTTGTTGCCAAACACGCCTTCTTGCTAGCACGTTGGCAACGTGCCCGTTGCTTCCTCATGGGCTGCCTTCTAGCCTCCTTGAATTTCAACTTCATTTCCTTGTTTTTGGGCCTAAAGATGACTCTGATTCGAGCTTCCATTTCATGCTCCACTATAGACTATTATATATGGTTGGAAAGCTCTGAATGTCAGCTTTCCAACGCAACTGGAAGCACTCAATTTGGATCTCTATAACTCAAGTTATGCTCGTTTGAAGGAGACAGGGTCAGGCTGCCAAAATCGCACACGTTTTTGGTGAAAACGCCCTTGTTTCCAGCGTTGCCAACGTGCTCAGATTCTAAAGCTCTAAATGAAGCCATCTTTTGAAGCTTCAAATGAATGCCAATCCCATACTATGATATATGGTTGGAAAGCTCTGGATGTCTACTTTTCAATGCCGTTGAGAGTGCATCATTTGGATCTTTGTAGCTCAAGATATACTCCATTGAAGGAGGTAAGGTCAGGCTGTCCAGCTCTCCAGCGTTTTTGGCAAACACTCCTTTGTTCTTCCAAGTTAGCAACGTGCTACCTCCATTCTTCACCATCCAAAGCTTCCTGGCGTTGTTACCAAACACACCAATGCTCTCTTGAGTTGGTAACGTGCTCTATGCTCTTTCCTAGCTCCAAATATTGCTTCCCACGTTGGCATTGAACACGCCTATAGAAGCTGGCGTTGGCAACGTGGTTGGCAGCTCTTCCTGGCGTTGGCAACGTGGTTGGCAGCATGTCCTGGCGTTGGCAACTTGGCTGGCACCCAAGATTTGGTGTCTAGCCAAGCAACCATTCCTGGCGTTGCCTCAGAACACGCCAATGCAAGTGGCGTTGGCAACGTGCTTGCTAGCCCAAGATCTTGCCCCTGGCGTTATTGAAGAACACGCCAGTTCATTTCCAAGTTAGCAACGCTCTCGTGTGCCCATACTCCTAGCTTGCATGCGTTACCAAGGAACACTCCCATGGTTCCTAGCTCAGCAATGTGCTCGAGCTCCCCTTGGCTTAACTCTTTGCTTGCCTGGGCGTTGTCTTCAAACACGCACCATTTTCTTCAAGTTAGCAACGCCAACATATGCTCTTCCAAGGCTGCCTGGCGTTGCCTCCAATAACGCAGCCTTTCTCCAAGTTGGCAACACCAACATATGCTCTTCCAAGGCTGCCTGGCGTTGCCTCCAATAACGCAGCCTTTCTCCAAGTTGGCAACGCCAACTTCTCTTCTTCTTGCCCAGCTTGCATCATTCTTGCTTCCATGCTTCCTTGTTTCATCACCTATCATCAACAAAGGAAATAGCTTCAAAGTCTTACCAATTCATGCAATAAATTTCATGAGATTCATTCATACTCATTCATGTATGTATTCCTTAAATCATTTGCATGCATTTGGCTAGAATCAACATGTTCCTTGGTGTTCTCATGCATGAAGACAAAACTCATAAAAAGACTTGTTTATTTAGAGAAAATGAGTGAAACTAAGCTAAAACCAACTAAACTAACTAGCTAATATAGTAAATATGCAAATGCATCACAACACCAAACTTAAACCTTGCTTGTCCTCAAGCAACAAAAGAACTATGCACAAAGATTTCTTTTAATTGGAATGAGTTGAGGAATAGCTTGTAATACCTTGGTGAGTGAAGTGATTAAGTGATAGTGGGGTGAACTCTAAATTATGTGTTCATGCAAGGGTCCCAGTGCTTATCAGTCCTTACATTTTGGGAGTCTTAGATCTTAGGACTTTCATTCAAATGATATCATGGAAATCTCTCTATAGGTAATCACCTTGAAACAGCACATAGTTTATGTGTCTTGGCCTTGACTCTAAGTGTCATGTCTCAAAGCGGCTCTTTAGATAAGCTTTCAATCAATACTCCCAAACCAGTTGGTTTTAAGGTATTAGGTGTTGAAACACCCCTTAGGATTTACTTGCTCAAGCCTCTCTCTTTGACACAATTCTACCACAAGCATTTAACTAGGATAGTAACTCTTTGAGTTCTCATTTCCTTCTTTTTCTTCCTAGTAATTGATGCTCAGAGCCTTTTGCCATGTTCTTTTTTTTTTTTTTTTGCTGCTTCTTGGATCAATAAGTGTTTGAGAATCTCCATAATACTTTTTGAACTCTATTTCCTGCCTATGAGCTCCCATGCAAGTTTTCACAAACATGAAACCTCAATACACAATCATACAACTAGAACCACCACTTCTCTTAATCTTTTGCTTGCCTCAAAATAGATTTTTGACTCCTCAATCATTCTTTTCAAAGAAATGTTCTCTGTTTGCATTTTCATAGGTATTGAGTGCAAGCAATTTCAAGAGTATGGTGTTATGATATATCAAACATCTTAGTTATTGAACTACAAAGAAGTTATACTAAGCAGACAAACAGGGGTACAATATCACTTTCAATCATAGTAGTTTGAATACAAGACAATCACTCAACAATACAACCTTTTGGAGTTTACTTGCTTTACTCCTTATCATCATCATTGTTGGTCTTTATATCCCTCTTTGTCTCTTTGGTTGATGATGCTTGATCCTTTTCAAGATTGAAGTGATCGCCTACAATGAACTTTGAAAGTTGCTTGTCCCCAAGCACTTGAGAGATGGTTAGCATGCATGTATGCTTGTGATCTTCTAGACATAAGTTGGTGTGGGGACACCAAACTTAGTTCCTTGCTTACTTTTATATGCAGTGGAATGAATACATGTAAGAAACATCAAGTGCTTCTATTAAGGAAATAAAATCTAAATTAAAAGTAGCAATTGTTAAGTAATTTTTCTGATTGTTTGGAGCTAGTGACTAATCATGCAAAGGGTTAAAATGTGTCTTTAATGAAACTTTTTGGTGGAACACCAAACTTAGCACCTCACATTCACCTTTGAATTCTGTTGGTGTGTAACACCAAACTTAGCTCCTTGCAATGCAGATAAATATACTTAACTCTTTTATTGAATTAACTAAGAAAAGAAGACTACCTTTGGTTGGGTTGCCTCCCAACAAGCGCTTTTTTTTTCGTCATTAGCTTGACGGTTGTCCCTCTTTAGGGCGGATGATGATCATAGTGCCTTAATCCTTCCCCTCTCACCGTGAGCTTCCTTCCAGTATCATTCTTGATGATTTTCACATGTTCAAGTGAGAGGATTTTGTTCACTGTGTAGTATCCAGAAAAGTGTGGAGATGTCTCTATTGGTTGGTAAGTTAGCATCACTTTATCCCCTGGTGAGAAGTCTTCTGTGGAGATTTTCTTGTTTCTCCATCCTCTTGGCATTTTCTTCTTGGGAGTCTCTTCTTTTCCAGGAGATAGTTCAGGTTTTGGGATCTCAATTTTTGGACTGTCCTTGCTATGAATCTTAAATGCTGACTTTGATTGCAGCTTCTCCTCTATTCTTTGAGCTTGTTGCAGCACCTCCACCTCTTCATTTTCTTTCCAGCATGAGCTTGGAAGTGCCTCATCAGGTGCCTCTTTCAAGTTTGGATCTATGGAATCAATCTTCATACACTCTTCCTCTTGGGTGGAGTCTTGCAAATTCTTGAAGACATGGAACACTATATGCTCATCATGCACCCTTAGCATTAATTCTCCTTTTTCGACATCTATCAATGCCCTGGCAGTAGCTAAAAAGGGCCTCCCTAGAATAATGGGAGTGTTGTCATCTTCCTCTATGTCTAGGATGACAAAGTCAACCGGGAGGAAAAATTTGTCCACCTTTACTAATACATTCTCTACAACCCCGAGTGCTTGCTGAATAGATTTATCCGCCATTTGAAGGGCTATCTTTGTAGGTTTCAATTCATGAATCTGAAGCTTCCTCATCAAAGATAGAGGCATCAGATTTATGCTTGCACCAAGATCACAAAATGCTCTCTCAATCATCATGTTACCTATTGTGCAGGGGATGTGAAAGCTCCCTGGGTCTTTCATCTTCTTTGGCAACTTTTTCTGGATGATGGCACTACACTCCCTGGTCATCACAACCGTTTGTCCCTCTTTCAAGGATCTTTTCTTTGTCAACAATTCCTTCATGAACTTAGCATATAGGGGCATCTGTTCAAGTGCATCAATGAAGGGGATGTTGATGTGTAGTGTCTTGAATATTTCCAAGAATTTGGAATATTGCTTCTCTTTGTTCTCTTCTTTAAACCTTTGAGGGTATGGGAGCATTGGTTGGTATGCTTTCACTGCCTCCTTCTTAGCTAATTTATCACTTTGTGTATAGGTTTCTTGCTCCTGCTTTTGTTCCTTCACCTCTTCTTTAAGCCTTCTTTGATGTGCTCTTCCTGAGTAATGGCTTCTGTCTCCACTTTCTTCCCACTTCTCAGGGTGATTGCTTTACACTCCTCCCATTTTATGGCTTTTTCTGTGTCTCTTGGGTTGGGTATCGTATCACTTGGAAGAACATTGGTTGGCCGTTCAGCTTGTTTGGCTAATTGTCCCACTTGTCGCTCAATACTCTTCATGGTGGCCTCATGTTCCTTTTGTCCCTTAGCTAAGGCTTGAGTGGTTTGAGCAAGTGCTTGCAAGGTTGCTTCAAGACTTGCAATTCTGGTCTCATGATGGTCAATTGGGGATATGATGGGGGTTGATTGTTGTTGGAAGTTGTTGGGTGGATTAGTGTGGTAATTCTGTGTGTTGGATGTTGGTGCAGGGAAGTTGTTTTGGTGAGTTTGTGAGTTATTATGAGGGTGTTGATATGTGTTTTGTGTTTTTCTATATTGGTTAGTGTTGGTGGCATGGTGATTTTGGTTATTTGTGTTACGGTTGTGGTTGTGGTTGTTGTTCTTTTGCCAATGGTTTTCACCCCACCTTAGATTGGGATGATTTTTCCAAGAGGAGTTGTATGTATCACCATGAAATTCATCCTGAGAATTTGAAGTATTTTGCATGTATTGAACTTGTTCTTGTGGCTGTTCAACAATGGTCCCTTCACCTTGGCTCCATTCAAGTGATGGTTGATTTGTTGTGTTCACTGATGCAAGTTGCATACCATCCATTCTTTTTGTTATCATTTCCATTTGTTGTTGGATTTGTTGGTGCATTAACTTGTTTTGTGCCAAGATAGCATCAACGCCTTCAAGCTCCATTACACCTTTCTTTGGGGTCGGGTTATGCTGCCTCTCTGATGAGTAATAATACTGATTGTTTGCCACAATCTCAATGAGGTCTTGAGCCTCCTCGGCAGTTTTCATCATGTTGAGTGATCCCCCTGATGAGTAGTCTAGTCCCTTCCTTGCTTCTGGACTTAGGCCTTCATAGAAGTTTTGGAGTTTGACCCAATCACTAAACATGTCAGGTGGGCATCTTCTCATTAGTGCCTTGTACCTTTCCCAGGCTTCATATAACGACTCCCCATCCATTTGCCTAAAAGTCTGAACCTCTGTCTTCAACTTGATGATCTTTTGAGGTGGGTAGAACTTTGCTAGAAATCTGCTCATCACTTCATTCCAATCATTGAGGCTTTCCTTAGGGAATGATTCTAGCCATTGAGTGGCTTTATCCCTCAAATAGAATGGGAATAGAAACAATTTGTAGACATCTGGATGCACTCCATTTGTCTTCACTGTGTTGCATATCCTCAGAAAAACAGACAAATGTTGATTTGGGTCTTCAAGAGGTCCCCCTCCATAGGAGCAGTTGTTTTGTACCAACGTGATGAGTTGGGGTTTTAACTCAAAATTATTGGCCTGAACTGGAGGAGTGGCAATGCTGCTCCCACAATGTCTTGGATCAGGGATGGTGTAAGAAGAAAGCACCCTTCTAGGTGGTCTATCATTGTTGTTGATCCCTCCAGGATTGTGCATCTCATCCTCCATGACTTGATCTTCTCCCTCTGAATCCTCTTCACCAACTATTCCCTTTCCTCTTTCTGCTCTCCTTATCCTTCGGCGGGTTCTCTCGTCCTCGTCCTCAGTATTAAGTCTATTAACTCCTGACATACACAAACAAAACCAAAATTACAAGTGAAATATTCTAGAACTAGAGTGGAATTGGAGTTAGTGAAACAAAGTATCAAACAGTTAGTGGGCTTAACAAAAACACTAAAAAAAATGCTTAATCTAAATCACCCTTCACTTAATCATTGTCAATCTTCTCCAATCCCCGGCAACGGCGCCAAAAACTTGATACGTAAAAATTAGATTTCACGTATAACCGGCAAGTATACCGGGTCGTATCAAGTAATAAAACTCACAAAGAGTGAGGTCGATCCAACGGAGATTGGTAGATTAAGCAACTTTAGTTAAATGGTAGATTTAGTCAAGCAAACGTAGTTTTGATTTCATGAGCATTTTGATTTTTGGACATAATTACAAGAATTTAAATGGCAAAGAATGTAAAGAACTAGAAGAGAGAAATACAGTGAAAGTAAATAACGGAAACTTAAATTGCAAGAAACTTAAATGACATCAAAAGTAAATTGCATGAAAATAGAGTGCTGAATTCTAAAGAGCAAAAGAGTAAATAGCAAGAAATAAAGAAGCAGAATGTAAATGACAAGAATAATAAATTGCAAGAGTGTAGAAGGGAATTAGGCAATGGGTATTCAAGCACTAAGAGCAAAAGAAATGAGAATTAATGATAGAGAGAATCATTAGGGATCAGAGATGCTAGTTTTCATGAATTGATGTTAGTCAAATCCTTCTCAATCATGGGTATAGATCCATGGCAAGTGGGTAATTGAATCCCAATCTCTTGGTGATTCAATTTCTCTCCACATAACCAAATGCCACTCTCGTGATCTATTTGTTCATGAGAAGAGATGAAGCTCAAATCTAATCCAGCCACACAATTCCCAGAATCTCAACCAAGGAGAGTTACATCTCACATACTAACCAAGGTGTATTGATTAAGGAAATCATGAAAGGATGAACTCTAAACTGAATTATGTGACTCATTCCTCAAATTCACCACATAATTCATATAGATTAACCCCTCTCTCGATGGTAGTTGAATCTTTGAAGAACAAGAGTTCCCTCTTTAGATCAACCACTAAAATTGAGGAGGACAAGATGAATTCACCAATTCATTCCAACAAGTAGAGCTCCTCCCCCTAATGAAAGTGGGGTTTAGTGAGTCATTGCTCCAAGTTCAACAACAATTTCCATCAACAAAAATTAAACTAAGTGTAAAAGAAAGATGAAGAAGAATAAGGAAATGCTTAAAGCTTCAGAAAATGAAGAAGAGAAGTTCCAAGGAGAATCCCAAAAAATGCTCTCGGGTATACTCCCGGAAGTACCAAAAGAGTTCTCAAAATAAAAGTGCTAAGAGTCTAAAAAGTCTAAGTGTCAAAAGTCCTCTCAAAGTACAAACTCAATCTCTATTTATATTAGTCCTAAAATTCCTTCAAAGATCTTCAATTGGGCTAGCAATGTGGGCTTTCTCTTTGTTGAATTTCTGGTTCAATTGATGAAGTTTCTGGCCTTTGTGAGGAATAGAGGAAGCAGAGCAAGTTGGCTACAATTCTGGCCCATTGAGGGGCGTTATTGGCAACAACTCTAGGCTTAATGCACGTTGGCAACGTGCATGGTATTTTCCTGGAAGTGAAGTTTGAGACTTGGGCGTTGCTGGCCCAAGTTATTGCCAACAACTTGCTTTTCTTCTTCTTGACTCTTCTTTCATGTCTAATGTTGCCCAGAATTTGAGTGTCAATCCTCTGCTTCAATATGGACTATTATACATCATTGGAAAGCTCTTGATGTCTTCTTTCCAATGCCACTGGAATCACCTCATTTGGACTTTCCTAGCTCAAGTTATGCTTCCTCAAAGAAGGTAAGGTCAAGCTGCCAAGTTGTTGCCAAAAACGCACCCATTCTCCCAAGTTGGCAACGTGCTCGTGCCTAGCCTCCCAAGGCAGAGAAATGAGGCTGGCGTTGTTGCCAAACACGCCTTCTTGCTAGCACGTTGGCAACGTGCCCGTTGCTTCCTCATGGGCTGCCTTCTAGCCTCCTTGAATTTCAACTTCATTTCCTTGTTTTTGGGCCTAAAGATGACTCTGATTCGAGCTTCCATTTCATGCTCCACTATAGACTATTATATATGGTTGGAAAGCTCTGAATGTCAGCTTTCCAACGCAACTGGAAGCACTCAATTTGGATCTCTATAACTCAAGTTATGCTCGTTTGAAGGAGACAGGGTCAGGCTGCCAAAATCGCACACGTTTTTGGTGAAAACGCCCTTGTTTCCAGCGTTGCCAACGTGCTCAGATTCTAAAGCTCTAAATGAAGCCATCTTTTGAAGCTTCAAATGAATGCCAATCCCATACTATGATATATGGTTGGAAAGCTCTGGATGTCTACTTTTCAATGCCGTTGAGAGTGCATCATTTGGATCTTTGTAGCTCAAGATATACTCCATTGAAGGAGGTAAGGTCAGGCTGTCCAGCTCTCCAGCGTTTTTGGCAAACACTCCTTTGTTCTTCCAAGTTAGCAACGTGCTACCTCCATTCTTCACCATCCAAAGCTTCCTGGCGTTGTTACCAAACACGCCAATGCTCTCTTGAGTTGGTAACGTGCTCTATGCTCTTTCCTAGCTCCAAATATTGCTTCCCACGTTGGCATTGAACACGCCTATAGAAGCTGGCGTTGGCAACGTGGTTGGCAGCTCTTCCTGGCGTTGGCAACGTGGTTGGCAGCATGTCCTGGCGTTGGCAACTTGGCTGGCACCCAAGATTTGGTGTCTAGCCAAGCAACCATTCCTGGCGTTGCCTCAGAACACGCCAATGCAAGTGGCGTTGGCAACGTGCTTGCTAGCCCAAGATCTTGCCCCTGGCGTTATTGAAGAACACGCCAGTTCATTTCCAAGTTAGCAACGCTCTCGTGTGCCCATACTCCTAGCTTGCATGCGTTGCCAAGGAACACTCCCATGGTTCCTAGCTCAGCAATGTGCTCGAGCTCCCCTTGGCTTAACTCTTTGCTTGCCTGGGCGTTGCCTTCAAACACGCACCATTTTCTTCAAGTTAGCAACGCCAACATATGCTCTTCCAAGGCTGCCTGGCGTTGCCTCCAATAACGCAGCCTTTCTCCAAGTTGGCAACGCCAACATATGCTCTTCCAAGGCTGCCTGGCGTTGCCTCCAATAACGCAGCCTTTCTCCAAGTTGGCAACGCCAACTTCTCTTCTTCTTGCCCAGCTTGCATCATTCTTGCTTCCATGCTTCCTTGTTTCATCACCTATCATCAACAAAGGAAATAGCTTCAAAGTCTTACCAATTCATGCAATAAATTTCATGAGATTCATTCATACTCATTCATGTATGTATTCCTTAAATCATTTGCATGCATTTGGCTAGAATCAACATGTTCTTTGGTGTTCTCATGCATGAAGACAAAACTCATAAAAAGACTTGTTTATTTAGAGAAAATGAGTGAAACTAAGCTAAAACCAACTAAACTAACTAGCTAATATAGTAAATATGCAAATGCATCACTTGTCTAGGAAGAAATTACCTCAAAAGAGACAAGATCCGGGGAAGTTTTCAATACCTTATACCATAGGCACCATGACCTTCAAGAAGGCTCTGTGTGACTTAGGGTCAAGTGTGAACCTCATGCCTCTCTCTGTAATGGAGAAGCTAGGGATTTTTGAGGTACAAGCTGCAAGAATCTCACTAGAGATGGCAGACAACTCAAGAAAACAAGCTCATGGACTTGTAGAGAATGTTTTGGTAAAAGTTGAAGACCATTACATCCCTACTGATTTCATAGTCCTAGAGACTGGGAAGTGCATGGATGAATCCATCATCCTTGGCAGACCCTTCCTAGCCACAGCAAAGGCTGTGATTGATGTTGATGGAGGTGAACTGATCATTCAAGTGAATGAAGAATCCTTTGTGTTTAAGGCTCAAGGATACCCCTCTGTCACCATGGAGAAGAAGCATGAAGAGCTTCTCTCAAATCAGAGACAAACAGAGCCCCCACAGTCAAACTCTAAGTTTGGTGTTGGGAGGCCACAACCAAACTCTAAGTTTGGTGTTGAACCCCCACATTCAAACTCTAAGTTTGGTGTTGGGAGGTTCCAACATTGCTCTGAGTATCTGTGAGGCTCCATGAGAGCCCTCTGTCAAGCTACCGACATTAAAGAAGCGCTTGTTGGGAGGCAACCCAATGATTATATTTTATATATTTTCTTTTGTTATTTTATGTTTTTGATGATCATAAGAAGTCACAAAATCCATTGAAAAAGCAAAAACAGAATGAAAAACAGGAAGAAAAACAACACACCCTGGAGGAAGAACTCACTGGCGTTTAAACGCCAGTGAGGCTAGCAGTTGGGCGTTTAACGCCCAGTCTGGCACCATTCTGGGCGTTTAACGCCAAAAAGGAGCACCAGACTGGCGTTAAACGCCAGAAAAGGGCAAGAACCTGGCGTTAAACGCCAGGAATGGGCACCAGCCCGGCGTTTAACGCCAGAAATGGCTCAAAACGTGATTTTGAGCAACATTTGGTGCAGGAATGACTTTTCCTTGACACCACAGGATCTGTGGACCCCACAGGATCCCCACCTACCCCACCACCACTCTCTCTCTTCTTCCCCCATTCACCAATCACCTCAATACCTCTTCCCCAAAAACCCTTCACCTATCAAATCCCATCTTTCTCTTCACCACTCACATCCATCCTTCATAAAACCCCACCAACCTCACCCTTCAAATTCAAACCACTTTCCCTCCCAAACCCACCCATAATGGCCGAACCCCATCTCCCCTCTCTCCTATAAATACCCTTCTTCACTCCTTCATTTTCACACAACCTAAACATCACTCCCCCCCTCCTTGGCCGAATACATAAGCCACTCCCTTCTTCCTCATTTCTTCTTCTTCTACTCTCTTCTTTCTTCTTTTGCTCGAGGACGAGCAAACCTTTTAAGTTTGGTGTGGTAAAAGCGTTGCTTTTTCGTTTTTCCATAACCATTTATGGCATCCAAGGCCGGAGAAACCTCTAGAAAGAGGAAAGGGAAGGCAAAAGCTTTCACCTCCGAGTCATGGGAGATGGATAGATTCATCTCAAGGGTGCATCAAGACCACTTCTATGAAGTTGTGGCCTTAAAGAAGGTGATCCCCGAGGTCCCCTTTTCACTCAAAAAGGGTGAATATCCGGAGATCCGCCATGAGATCCGAAGAAGAGGTTGGGAAGTGCTTACCAACCCCATTCAACAAGTCGGAATCTTGATGGTTCAAGAATTCTATGCCAATGCATGGATGGTGCGCGAAATTGTGAACAATACTTTTCACAACTCTCATAATCCTTGGTCATGAACTCCAAAAACTTGGTGGTTCAATTCCATGGCATTACACAACTTCGCACAACTAACCAGCAAGTGCACTGGGTCGTCCAAGTAATACCTTACGTGAGTAAGGGTCGATCCCACGGAGATTGTTAGCATTGAAGCAAGCTATGGTCATCTTGTAAATCTTAGTCAGGCAAACTCAAATGTATATGATGATAAACGAAAATAACATAGAAGATAAAGATAGTGATACTTATGTATATCATTGGTGTAAGAGCTTCAGACAAGTGTATGAAGATGCCTTCCCTTCCGTCTCTCTGCTTTCCTAATGCCTTCATCCAGTCCTTTCTTACTCCTTTCCATGGCAAGCTCGTGTAGAGTTTCACTGTTGTCAGCAGCTACCTCCCATCCGCGCAGTGAAAGCTAATGCACACACTCTGTCACAGTGCTGCCAATCACCGGTTTGGTTCCCTCCCCTACCGGAATAGAATCACTCTTTTGCGTCTGTCACTAACGCCCAGTAGGTTACAGGTTTGAAGCACGTCACAGTCATTCAATCATTGAATCCTACTCAGAATACCACAGACAAGGTTAGACCTTCCGGATTCTCTTGAATGCTGCCATCAGGTCCTGCCTATACCACGAAGACTCTGATCTCACGGAATGGTTGGCTCGTTTGTCAGGCGAGCACTCGGTTGTCAGGCGATCAACCATGCATCGTGCAATCAGGAATCCAAGAGATATTCACTAAGCCTCAGATGCTTGTAGAACAAGAATGGTTGTCAGTCACCTTGTTCATGGGTGAGAATGGTGATGGGCGTCAATCATCACCTTCATCATGTTGAAGAACAAGTGATATCTTGGACAAAGAACAAGCGGAATTGAATGGAAGAACAATAGTAATTGCATTAATACTCGAGGTACAGCAGAGCTCCACACCTTAATCTATGGTGTGTAGAAACTCCACCGTTGAAAATACATAAGAACAAGGTCTAGGCATGGCCGAATGGCCAGCCTCCCAATGATCTAAGATAGCATAAAACTCAAAGATAGCTACCCAGATCTCCTAGATACAATAGTAAAAGGTCCTTCTTATAGAAACTAGTACATAGATGAGTAAATGACATAAAAATCCACTTCCGGGCCCACTTGGTGTGTGCTTGGGCTGAGCAATGAAGCTTTTTCGTGTAGAGACTCTCCTTGGAGTTAAACGCCAGCTTTAGTGCCAGTTTGGGCGTTTAACTCCCAATTAGGTGCCAGTTCCGGCGTTTAACGCTGGAATTTCTTGAGGTGACTTTGAACGCCGGTTTGGGCCATCAAATCTTGGGCAAAGTATGGACTATTATATATTTCTGGAAAGCCCAGGATGTATACTTTCCAACGCCGTTGAGAGCGCGCCAATTGGGCTTCTGTAGCTCCAGAAAATCCACTTCGAGTGCAGGGAGGTCAGAATCCAACAGCATCTGCAGTCCTTTTGAGTCTCTGGATCAGATTTTTGCTCAGGTCCCTCAATTTCAGCCAGAAAATACCTGAAATCACAGAAAAACACACAAACTCATAGTAAAGTCCAGAAAAGTGAATTTTAACTAAAAAACTAATAAAAATATACTAAAAACTAACTAGATCATACTAAAATATACTAAAAACAATGCCAAAAAGTGTACAAATTATCCGCTCATCACAACACCAAACTTAAATTGTTGCTTGTCCCCAAGCAACTGAAAATCAAATAAGATAAAAAGAAGAGAATATGCAATGAATTCCAAAAACATCTATGAAGATCAGTATTAATTAGATGAGCGGGGCTTTTAACTTTTTGTCTCTGAATAGTTTTGGCATCTCACTCTATCCCTTGTAATTCAGAATGATTGGCTTCTTTAGGAACTCAGAATCCAGATAGTGTTAATGATTCTCCTAGTAAAGTATGATGATTCTTGAACATAGCTATTTCTTGAGTCTTGGCCGTGGCCCAAAGCACTCTGTCTTCCAGTATTACCACCGGATACATACATGCCACAGACACATAATTGGGTGAACCTTTTCAGATTGTGACTCAGCTTTGCTAAAGTCCCCAATTAGAGGTGTCCAGGGTTCTTAAGCACACTCTTATTTGCCTTGGATCACAACTTTATTTCTTTCTTTTTCTCTTTTTTTTTTTCGAAAAATTTTTTTTTTCTTTGCTTTTTCTCTCTTTTTTTTTCTGCTTTTTCTTGCTTCAAGAATCATTTTTAATGATTTTTCAGATCCTCAGTAACATGTCTCCTTTTTCATCATTCTTTCAAGAGCCAACATTCATGAACCACAAATTCAAAAGACATATGCACTGTTCAAGCATACATTCAGAGAACAAAAGTGTTGCCACCACATCAAAATAATTAAACTATTATAAAATTCAGAATTCATGCAATTCTTTCCTTTTCAATTAAGCACGTTTTTATTCAAGAAAGGTGATGGATTCATAGGACATTCATAGCTTTAAGGCATAGACACTAAGACACTAATGATCACAAGACACAAACATGGATAACCATAAGCATAAAAATCGAAAAACAGAAGAATAAAGAACAAGGAAATCAAGGAACGGGTCCACCTTAGTGATGGCGGCTCTTTCTTGCTCTTGAAGATCCTATGGAGTGCTTGAGCTCCTCAATGTCTCTTCCTTGTCTTTGTTGCTCCTCCCTCATGATTCTTTGGTCTTCTCTAATTTCATGGAGGGGAATGGAGTGTTCTTGATGCTCCACCCTTAGTTGTCCCATGTTGGAACTCAATTCTCCTAGGGAGGTGTTTAATTGCTCCCAATAATTTTGTGGAGGAAAGTGCATCCCTTGAGGAATCTCAGGGATCTCATGATGAGAGGGGTCTCTTGTGTGCTCCATCCTTTTCTTGGTAATGGGCTTATCCTCATCAATGGTGATGTCTCCCTCTATGTCAACTCCAACTGAATAACAGAGGTGACAAATGAGGTGAGGAAAGGCTAACCTTGCCAAAGTGGAGGTCTTGTCCGCCACCTTGTAGAGTTCTTGGGCTATAACCTCATGAACTTCTATTTCTTCTCCAATCATGATGCTATGGATCATGATGGCCCGGTCTATGGTAACTTCGGACCGGTTGCTAGTGGGAATGATTGAGCGTTGTATGAACTCTAACCATCCTCTAGCCACGGGCTTGAGGTCATGCCTTCTCAATTGAACCGGCTTTCCTCTTGAATCTTGCTTCCATTGTGCGCCCTCTTCACATATGATTGTGAGGACTTGGTCCAACCTTTGATCAATGTTGACCCTTCTAGTGTAAGGGTGCTCATCTCCTTGCATCATAGGCAAGTTGAACGCCACCCTCACACTCTCCGGACTAAAATCCAAGTATTTCCCCCGAACCATAGTGAGATAATTCTTTGGATTCGGGTTCACACTTTGGTTATGGTTCTTGGTGATCCATGCATTGGCATAGAACTCTTGAACCATCAAGATTCCGACTTGTTGAATGGGGTTGGTAAGTACTTCCCAACCTCTTCTTCGGATCTCATGGCGGATCTCCGGATATTCACCCTTTTTGAGTGAAAAGGGGACCTCGGGGATCACCTTCTTCAAGGCCACAACTTCATAGAAGTGGTCTTGGTGCACCCTTGAGAGGAATCTATCCATCTCCCATGACTCGGAGGTGGAAGCCTTTGCCTTCCCTTTCCTCTTTCTAGAGGTTTCTCCGGCCTTGGATGCCATAAATGGTTATGAAAAAGCAACGCTTTTACCACACCAAACTTAAAATGTTTGCTCGTCCTCGAGCAAAAGAAGAAAGAAGAGAGTAGAAGAAGAAGAAATGAGGAAGAGGGGGAAGGTGGTGTGTTCGGCCAAGAATGGTAAGAAAGGGTGTTTAGGTTGTGTGAAAATGAAGGGTTGGAGAAGGGTATTTATAGGAGAGAGGGGGGGTAATGGTTCGGCCATGGAGGGTGGGTTTGGGAGGGAAAGTGGTTTGAATTTGAAGGGTGAGGTTGGTGGGGATTTATGAAGGATGGATGTGAGTGGTGAAGAGAAAGATGGGATTTGATAGGTGAAGGGTTTTTTGGGGAAGAGGTATTGAGGTGATTGGTGAATGGGGGAAGAAGAGAGAGAGTGATGGTGGGGTCCTGTGGGGTCCACAGATCCTGTGGTGTCAAGGAAAAGTCATCCATGCACCAAATATTGCTCAAAATCACGTTTTGAGCTGTTTCTGGCGTTAAACGCCGGGCTGGTGCCCATTCCTGGCGTTTAACGCCAGGTTGTTGCCCTTTACTGGCGTTTAACGCCAGTCTGGTGCCCCTTTCTGGCGTTAAACGCCCAGAATGGTGCCAGACTGGGCGTTAAACGCCCAACAGCTAATATTACTGGCGTTTGAATGCCAGCTTCTTCTCCTCCAGGGTGTGCTATTTTTCTTCCTGTTTTTCATTCTGTTTTTGCTTTTTTCATTGTTTTTGTGACTTCTTATGATCATCAACCTACAAAAAAGATAAAATAACAAAAGAAAATAGTTAACCATAAAACATTGGGTTGCCTCCCAACAAGCGCTTCTTTAATGTCATTAGCTTGACAGAGGACTCTCATGGAGCCTCAGAAATACTCAGAACCGTGTTGGAACCTCCCAACACCAAACTTAGAGTTTGAATGTGGGGGTTCAACACCAAACTTAGAGTTTGGTTGTGGCCTCCCAACACCAAACTTAGAGTTTGACTGTGGGGGCTCTGCTTGGCTCTGTTTTGAGAGAAGCTCTTCATGCTTCCTCTCCATGATGATAGAGGGATGTCCTTGGGCCTTAAACACCAAGGATTCTTCATTCACTTGAATGATCAACTCTCCTCTATCAACATCAATCACAGCCTTTGCTGTGGCTAGGAAGGGTCTGCCAAGGATGATGGATTCATCCATGCACTTCCCAGTCTCTAGGACTATGAAATCAGTAGGGATGTAATGGTCTTCAATCTTCACCAAAACATTCTCTACAAGTCCATGAGCTTGTTTTCTTGAATTGTCTGCCATCTCTAATGAGATTCTTGCAGCTTGCACCTCAAGGATCCCTAATTTCTCCATTACAGAGAGGGGCATGAGGTTTACACTTGACCCTAAGTCACACAAGGCCTTCTTGAAGGTCATGGTGCCTATGGTACAAGGTATAGAAAACTTCCCAGGATCTTGCCTCTTTAGAGGCAGTTTCTGCCTAGACAAGTCATCCAGTTCTTTGGTGAGCAAAGGTGGTTCATCCTCCCAAGTCTCATTTCCAAATAACTTGTCATTTAGCTTCATGATTGCTCCAAGGTATTTAGCAACTTGCTCTTCAGTGACATACTCATCCTCTTCAGAGGAAGAATACTCATCAGAGCTCATGAATGGCAGAAGTAAGTCCAATGGAATCTCTATGGTCTCATTTTGAGCCTCAGATTCCCATTGGTTCTCATTGAGGAACTCAGAGGAGATTGGTACACGCCCACTGAGGTCTTCCTCAGTGGCGTCCTCCTCCTCTCTTTCCTCTCCATATTCGGCCATGTCTATGGCTTTGCACTCTCCTTTTGGATTTTCTTCTGTATTACTTGGGAGAGTGCTAGGAGGGAGTTCAGTAGCTTTCTTGCTCAGCTGACCCACTTGTCCTTCCAAATTTCTGATGGAGGACCTTGTTTCATTCATGAAACTTTGAGTGGTCTTTATTAGATCAGAGACCATTGTTGCTAAGTCAGAAGTGTTTTGCTTAGAACTCTCTGTCTGTTGCTGAGAGGATGATGGAAAAGGCTTGCCATTGCTAAACCTGTTTTTTCCACCATTATTGTTATTGAAACCTTGTTGAGGTCTCTCTTGATTCTTCCATGAGAAATTGGGGTGATTTCTCCATGAAGAATTGTAGGTGTTTCCATAGGGTTCTCCTAGGTAATTCACCTCTTCCATTGAAGGGTTCTCAGGATCATAGGCTTCTTCCTCAGATGAAGCTTCCTTAGTACTGCTTGGTGCATTTTGCATTCCAGACAGACTTTGAGAAATCAAGTTGACTTGTTGAGTCAATATCTTGTTCTGAGCCAATATGGCATTTAGAGTGTCAATCTCAAGAACTCCTTTCTTTTGACTAGTCCCATTGTTCACAGGATTTCTTTCAGAAGTGTACATGAATTGGTTATTTGCAACCATTTCAATCAATTCTTGAGCTTCTGCAGGCGTCTTCTTCAGATGAGAGATCCTCCAGCAGAGCTATCCAAAGACATCTTGGATAGTTCAGAGAGACCATCATAGAAAATACCTATGATGCTCCATTCAGAGAGCATGTCTGAAGGACATCTTCTGATTAATTGTTTGTATCTTTCCCAAGCTTCATAGAGGGATTCTCCATCCTTCTGTTTGAAGGTTTGGACTGCCACTCTAAGCTTACTCCATCTTTGTGGTGGAAAGAACTTTGCCAAGAAGGCATTGACTAGCTTTTCCCAAGAGTCCAGGCTTTCTTTAGGTTGAGAATCCAACCATATTCTAGCTCTGTCTCTTACAGCAAAAGGGAATAGCATCAGTCTATAGACCTCAGGGTTAACCCCATTAGTCTTGACTGTGTCACAGATTTGCAAGAATTCAGCTAAGAACTGATGAGGATCTTCCATTGGAAGTCCATGGAACTTGCAATTCTGTTGCATTAGAGAAACTAATTGAGGCTTAAGCTCAAAGTTGTTTGCTCCAATGGCAGGGATAGAGATGCTTCTCCCATAGAAATCACGAGTAGGTGCAGTAAAGTCACCCAGCACCTTCCTTGCATTGTTTGTATTATTGTTGTTTTCGGCTGCCATGTCTTCTTCTTCTTTGAAGAATTCGGTCAGGTCCTCTGAAGAGAGTTGTGCCTTGGCTTCTCTTAGCTTTCTCTTCAAGGTTCTCTCGGGTTCAGGGTCAGCTTCAACAAGAATGCCTTTGTCTCTGCTCCTGCTCATATGAAAGAGAAGAGAAACAGAAAGTGTGAAATCCTCTATGTCACAGTATAGAGATTCCTTGAAATGTCAGAGGAAAAGAGAAATAGAAAGAAGAAGGAGAAGAAGAATTCGAACTTTACTTAGATAAGGTTCGAATTGTGCATTGAGAAGGAGTGGTACTCCATAAATAGAAGGATGTGGGAAGGAGGGAAGAGAATTTTCGAAAATTCATTTAAAAGATTTTGAAAACATTTTGAAAATTTGATTGATAATTTTCGAAAATTAAAAGTGAAAAAGAAATCAAGTGATTTTTGAAAAGGATTTTGAAATTAGAAATTAAAAAGATTTGATTGAAAACTATTTTGAAAAAGATGTGGTTAAAAAGATTTAATTGAAAAGTTATGGTTTGAAAAAGATGTGATTGAAAAGATATGATTTGAAAACAATTTGAAAAGATATGATTTGAAAACAATTTGAAAAGATATGATTTGAAAAAAATATTAATGGCTTGCCTAACAAGAAAAGATATGATTCAAACATAAAACCTTTCTTAATAAAAAAGGCAAAAAAATGTTCAATCAAATCATTAATTGTTGGTAAGTATCTTTGAAAAAGGAAAGAATTTGATTTTGAAAACATTTGATTGAAAAGATATGATTTGAAAAAGATTTGGTTTTAAAAAACTTTGAAAACTTGAAAAAAAAATTGATTTTGAAAACAAAATCTTCCTCCTAGCACCATCCTGGCGTTAAACGCCCAGAATGGTATACATTCTGGCGTTTAACGCCCAAAATGCTACCTTTTTGGGCGTTAAACGCCCAACCAGGTGCCCTGGCTGGCGTTTAAACGCCAGTCTGCCTTCTTCACTGGGTATTTTTGAATGCTCAGCTTTTTCTGTATAATTCCTCTGCAGTATGTTCTGAATCTTCAATTCTTTGTATCATTGACTTGAAAAGACACAAATTAAAAATATTTTTGGATTTTTTTAATAATCAAAATGCAAAAGGAATCAACTAACAATGCATGCAAGACACCAAACTTAGCAGTTTGTATACTACTGACACTAACAATATGAGAATGCATATGAGACACACAAAATGCTTCAAGTCAATAGAATTCAAAGATTAGAACACAAAAATCATCAAGAATTACTTGAGGATCCTTAAGACACATGAATGAATGCATACAATTGACACTAAACTTAAGATGAGACACTAGACTTAAGCATGAAACATCAAATATTTTTGGTTTTTTTTTTTTATGATTCTGCAAATTTTTTTTGTGTTTTTCGAAAATTAAGTGGGAAAAGGTATCAAAATTCTTAATGAGAATTCCAGGAATCAGTGCAATGCTAGTCTAAGACTCCGGTCCAGGAATTAGACATGGCTTCACAGCCAGCCAAGCTTTCAAAGAAAGCTTCGGTCCAAAACACTAGACATGACCAAAGGTCAGCCAAATCTTAGCAGATCACTGCTCCAAGAGCAAAATTGATGAGAATCAACAAGCTCTCGTGGTGATAAGTTGAAACCTCGGTCCAATCAGTTTAGACATGGCTTCTCAGCCAGCCAGATTTCAACAAATCATCATGAAACTCTAGAATTCATCTTCAAGAATTTCGAAAAAAATAAATACCTAATCTAAGCAACAAGATGAACCGTTAGTTGTCCAAACTAGAACAATCCCAGGCATTGTTACCAAAAGCTTGCTCAAAACTTGAACAATCCCCGGCAACGGCGCCAAAAACTTGGTGCGCGAAATTGTGAACAATACTTTTCACAACTCTCATAATCCTTGGTCATGAACTCCAAAAACTTGGTGGTTCAATTCCATGGCATTACACAACTTCGCACAACTAACCAGCAAGTGCACTGGGTCGTCCAAGTAATACCTTACGTGAGTAAGGGTCGATCCCACGGAGATTGTTAGCATTGAAGCAAGCTATGGTCATCTTGTAAATCTTAGTCAGGCAAACTCAAATGTATATGATGATAAACGAAAATAACATAGAAGATAAAGATAGTGATACTTATGTATATCATTGGTGTAAGAGCTTCAGACAAGTGTATGAAGATGCCTTCCCTTCCGTCTCTCTGCTTTCCTAATGCCTTCATCCAGTCCTTTCTTACTCCTTTCCATGGCAAGCTCGTGTAGAGTTTCACTGTTGTCAGCAGCTACCTCCCATCCGCGCAGTGAAAGCTAATGCACACACTCTGTCACAGTGCTGCCAATCACCGGTTTGGTTCCCTCCCCTACCGGAATAGAATCACTCTTTTGTGTCTGTCACTAACGCCCAGTAGGTTACAGGTTTGAAGCACGTCACAGTCATTCAATCATTGAATCCTACTCAGAATACCACAGACAAGGTTAGACCTTCCGAATTCTCTTGAATGCTGCCATCAGGTCCTGCCTATACCACGAAGACTCTGATCTCACGGAATGGTTGGCTCGTTTGTCAGGCGAGCACTCGGTTGTCAGGCGATCAACCATGCATCGTGCAATCAGGAATCCAAGAGATATTCACTAAGCCTCAGATGCTTGTAGAACAAGAATGGTTGTCAGTCACCTTGTTCATGGGTGAGAATGGTGATGGGCGTCAATCATCACCTTCATCATGTTGAAGAACAAGTGATATCTTGGACAAAGAACAAGCGGAATTGAATGGAAGAACAATAGTAATTGCATTAATACTCGAGGTACAGCAGAGCTCCACACCTTAATCTATGGTGTGTAGAAACTCCACCGTTGAAAATACATAAGAACAAGGTCTAGGCATGGCCGAATGGCCAGCCTCCCAATGATCTAAGATAGCATAAAACTCAAAGATAGCTACCCAGATCTCCTAGATACAATAGTAAAAGGTCCTTCTTATAGAAACTAGTACATAGATGAGTAAATGACATAAAAATCCACTTCCGGACCCACTTGGTGTGTGCTTGGGCTGAGCAATGAAGCTTTTTCGTGTAGAGACTCTCCTTGGAGTTAAACGCCAGCTTTAGTGCCAGTTTGGGCGTTTACTCCCAATAGGTGCCAGTTCCGGCGTTTAACGCTGGAATTTCTTGAGGTGACTTTGAACGCCGGTTTGGGCCATCAAATCTTGGGCAAAGTATGGACTATTATATATTGCTGGAAAGCCCAGGATGTCTACTTTCCAACGCCGTTGAGAGCGCGCCAATTGGGCTTCTGTAGCTCCATAAAATCCACTTCGAGTGCAGGGAGGTCAGAATCCAACAGCATCTGCAGTCCTTTTGAGTCTCTGGATCAGATTTTTGCTCAGGTCCCTCAATTTCAGCCAGAAAATACCTGAAATCACAGAAAAACACACAAACTCATAGTAAAGTCCAGAAAAGTGAATTTTAACTAAAAACTAATAAAAATATACTAAAAACTAACTAGATCATACTAAAAATATACTAAAAACAATGCCAAAAAGTGTACAAATTATCCGCTCATCAATGGATCACCAAGAACCATGATCAAAGTGTGAACCCGGATCCAAAGAACTATCTTACTATGGTTCGGGGGAAATACTTGGATTTTAGTCCGGAAAATGTAAGGTTAGCATTCAACTTGCCTATGATGCAAGGAGATGAACATCCTTACACTAGAAGGGTCAACTTTGATCAAAGGTTGGACCAAGTCCTCACAGTCATATGTGAAGAGGGCGCACAATGGAAGAGAGATTCAAGAGGGAAGCCGGTTCAATTGAAAAGGCATGACCTCAAACCCGTGGCTAGAGGATGGTTGGAGTTTATACAACGCTCAATCATTCCCACTAGCAACCGGTCCGAAGTTACTCTAGACCGAGCCATCATGATTCATAGCATCATGATTGGAGAAGAAGTGGAAGTTCATGAGGTCATAGCCCAAGAACTCTATAAAGTGGCGGACAAGTCTTCCACCTTGGCAAGGCTAGCCTTTCCTCATCTCATTTGTCACCTCTGTTATTCAGTTGGAGTTGACATAGAGGGAGACATCCCTATTGATGAGGACAAGCCCATCACTAAGAAAAGGATGGAGCAAACAAGAGACCCCTCTCATCATGAGATCCCTGAGATACCTCAAGGGATGCACTTTCCTCCACAAGACTATTGGGAGCAAGTAAACACCTCCCTAGGAGAATTGAGTTCCAACATGGGACAACTAAGGGTGGAGCACCAAGAACATTCCATCCTCCTCCATGAAATTAGAGAAGATCAAAGAATCATGAGAGAGGAGCAACAAAGACAAGGAAGAGACATTGAGGAGCTCAAGCACTCCATAAGACCTTCAAGAGGAAGAACAAGCCGCCATCACTAAGGTGGACCCGTTCTTTAATCTCCTTGTTCTTTATTTTCTTGTTTTTCGAAATTTTCATGCTTATGTTATCTATGTTTGTGTCTTATGATCATTAGTGTCTTAGTGTCTATGCCTTAAAGATATGAATGTCCTATGAATCCATCACCTTTCTTAAGAACTGTTCTTAATTGAAAAAGAAAAGAATTGCATGAATTTTGAATTTTATAACAGTTTAATTATCTTGATGTGGTGGCAACACTTTTGTTCTATGAATGTATGCTTGAACAGTGCATATGTCTTTTGAATTTGTGGTTCATGAATGTTGGCTCTTGAAAGAATGATGAAAAAGGAGACATGTTACTGAGGATCTGAAAAATCATAAAAATGATTCTTGAAGCAAGAAAACGCAGTGAATACAGAAAAAGAAGAAGAAAGCAAGCGAAAAAAAAAAGAAAAAAAACCGAAAAAAAAGGGGAAAAAGAAAGAAAAAGAAAGAAAAAGAAAGAAATAAAGTTGTGATCCAAGGCAATAAGAGTGTGCTTAAGAACCCTGGACACCTCTAATTGGGGACTTTAGCAAAGCTGAGTCACAATTGAAAGGTTCACCCAATTATGTGTGTGGCATGTATGTATCCGGTGGTAATACTGGAAGAAGAGTGCTTTGGGCCACAGCCAAGACTCAATAAGTAGCTGTGTTCAAGAATCTCATACTTAACTAGGAGAATCATAACACTATCTGGATTCTGAGTTCCTAAAGAGCCAATCATTCTGAATTCCAAAGGATAGAGTGAGATGTCAAAGCTATTGTGAGGCAAAAAGCTAAAAGCCCGCTCATCTAATTAATACTCTTCAGAGATGTTTTTGGAGTTCATTGCATATTCTCTTCTTTTATCTTATTTGATCTTCAGTTGCTGAGGACAAGCACAATTTAAGTTTGGTGTTGTGATGAGCGGATAATTTGTACGCTTTTTGGCATTGTTTTTAGTATGTTTTAGTATCTTTAGTTAGTTTTTATTATATTTTTATTAGTTTTAGTTGAAATTCACTTTTCTGGACTTACTATGAGTTTGTGTGTTTTCTGTGATTTCAGGTATTTTCTGGCTGAAATTGAGGGATCTGAGCAAAATCTGATCCAGAGACTCAAAGGACTGCAGATGCTGTTGGATTCTGACCTCCCTGCACTCGAAGTGGATTTTCTGGAGCTACAGAAGCCCAATTGGCGCGCTCAACGGAGTTGGAAAGTAGACATCCTGGGCTTTCCAGCATATATGATAGTCCATACTTTGCCCAAGATTTGATGGCCCAAACGGCGTTCAAAGTCACCTCAAGAAATTCCAGCGTTAAACGCCGGAACTGGCACCTAAATGGGAGTTAAACGCCCAAACTGGCACCAAAGCTGGCGCTTAA
>NC_080386.1:91752101-91964209 GCF_014773155.1 Arachis stenosperma
CGTTTATCACTATACCCATTTGAGTCTGCCTGACTGAGATTTACAAGGTGACCATAGCTTGCTTCATACCAACAATCTCCGTGGGATCGACCCTTACTCGCGTAAGGTTTATTACTTGGACGACCCAGTGCACTTGCTGGTTAGTTGTGCGAAGTTGTGTTTATGCCATGGTATTGAGCACCAAGTCTTTGGAGCCATTACTAGGGATTATTTCGTGTATTAAAAAAGTAGTGATCACAATTTCGCGCACCACCCAGTCATTAGGAGGTTATATGATTAGTTCTTACAGAGGCAAGTATTAAAAATGAAGGAATTCACAGAGTTACAGAAGGATTCAGCTCAAAAAGCAGAGAAAAAGAGCTTACTGGCGAAAAAACACCAGTAAGGGGCATTTTGGGCGTTAAACGCCAGAATGGGTATCATTCTGGGCGTTTAACGCCAGGAATGGTGCCATTTTGGGCGTTAAACGCCAGAATGGGCACCATTCTGGGCGTTTAACGCCAGGTGTGCAGCATCCTGGGCGTTCAGAAAAACGCCCAGTGATAAAGGATTTCTGGCGTTTAACGCCAGCCAGGGCACCTGGCTGGGCGTTAAACGCCCAAAAGGGGCATCAATTGGGCGTTAAACGCCAGAATGGGTGCCATTCTGGGCGTTTAACGCCAGCAAGGTGGGGGGACCACAATTTTGTTTTCAAATCAGATTTTTTCAATGTCTTCTCAAATCTCCTTTCAAATTTATTTTTTTTCGAAAACTCCCCTCCCCACCTTATAAATACACGTTTGGCTCCCTCTTTCTACCACACCATTCGAATTTCCTCTTCCTCCCTCTCTCTTCCTTCCTTTCTTTTGCTTGAGGACAAGCAAACCTCTAAGTTTGGTGTGCTTTTCCGTGATCACTAAGCCAAGATTCATCAAGATCATGGCTCCTAAGGGAAAACAAACCAATTTAAGAGGAAAGAAAGAGACTATTCCAAAGAATCTTTGGAATCAAGAGAAGTTCTTAACCAAAGAACATGAAGACCATTATCACAAAATAATGGGTCTGAGGTCAGTGATCCCGGAAGTTAAATTTGATCTGAAAGAAGATGATATCCGGGGATCCAAGAGCAAATTCGAAACAGAGGATGGGAAGTTCTAACCAATCCTGAATAAAGGTTGGAAGGAACATGGTTCAGGAATTCTACTCAAATCTGTGGCTAACAGATAAGCAGAGAATGACTGGAACCGCTTACCATACCTACAGAACCATGGTCAGAGGGAAAGTTATGTATTTCCTCTGGACAAAATAAGAGAAATCTTCAAGTTGCCTCAACTGCAAGATGATCCTGACTCCTTTAATAGGAGAATGGTGAGAGCAAAGGGTTGGATCAAGTTCTAGAGGACATATGCCTCCCTGGAACTAAGTGGATAACCAATTCTAAGGGTGTCCCAAACCAACTCAAGAGGGGAGACCTCAAACCAATTGCAAGAGGTTGGCTAGACTTTATTGGGTGTTCCATACTGCCCACTAGCAACCGTTCTGAGGTAACTATCAAGAGAGCAGTGATGATTCATTGCATTATGCTTGGAAAAGAAGTGGAGGTTCATCATGTGATTGCTTGTGAGATCTACACAATTGCAAATAAGAATTCCACTGAAGCCAAACTGGCTTACCCAAGCTTGATCTCCTTGCTCTGTAAAGAGGCTGGGGTAAAAATGGGAGTAGATGAATTCATACCCATTGAACACCCAATCACCAAGAAGTCAATGAAAGGACAAGTGCAAGACAACTCTATCAAAAGGAGGGCGCAGAAGTTCCTCCCTGAATTTCCTAAAATTGGCAACTGGGCCAGCCTAGAAGCATCTATCACCAAGTTGCAAGAGACTATGGAGCAACTTAAGGAAGAACAGCAAAATCAGAACTGCATGCTCTGCAAATTGCTGAAGGAACAAGAGAAGCAAGGGCGTGAACTCCAAGAGATGAAACGCCAAAAGCTCTCCTCTCAAGCTGAGGGAGCATCCACTTCTCAAAATCAAGGTTGTTGAGTCCTAACTCTGTGAAAACCTCTATCATTAGGAGCCTAGTTTAAAATTTTGCTTTCTAATTTTGCATTCTATATTTGAGTCTTGTTCTTAATTCATAATTAATAAAATTTGAAGTTTATGCCTTAAAGCTATGCATGTCCTATGAATCCATCACCTCTCTTAAATGAAAAATGCTTTAATCACAAAAGAACAAGAAGTACAGGATTTCGAAATTTATCCTTGAAACTAGCTTAATTGGTTTGATGTGGTGACAATACTTTCTGTTTTCTGAATGTATGCTTGAACAGTGCATATGTCTTTTGAATTTGTTATTCATGAATGTTAAAATTGTTGGCTCTTGAAAGAATGATGAAAAAAAAGAGACATGTTATTGAGGATCTGAAAAATCATAAAAATGATTCTTGGAGCAAGAAAAAGCAGTGAATATTCAAAAAAAAAAATTCGAAAAAAAAAGAGAGAAAAAGAAAAAGAAAGAAATAAAAGTTGTGATCCAAGGCAAAAAGAGTGTGCTTAAGAACCCTGGACACCTCTAATTGGGGACTCTAGCAAAGCTGAGTCACAATCTGAAAAGGTTCACCCAATTATGTGTCTGTGGCATGTATGTATCCGGTGGTAATACTGGAAGACAGAGTGCTTTGGGCCACAGCCAAGACTCATAAAGTAGCTGTGTTCAAGAATCATCATACTTAACTAGGAGAATCAATAACACTATCTGGATTCTGAGTTCCTAAAGAAGCCAATCATTCTGAATTTCAGAGGATAGAGTGAGATGCCAAAACTGTTCGGAGGCAAAACGCTACTAGTCCCGCTCATCTAATTGGAACTATGTTTCTTTGATATTTTGGAGTCTATAGTATATTCTCTTCTTTTTATTCTATTTTGATTTTCAGTTGCTTGGGGACAAGCAACAATTTAAGTTTGGTGTTGTGATGAGCGGATAATTTGTACACTTTTTGGCATTGTTTTTAGTATGTTTTTAGTATCTTTTAGTTAGTTTTTAGTATATTTTTATTAGTTTTTAGTTAAAATTCACTTTTCTGGACTTTACTATGAGTTTATGTGTTTTTCTGTGATTTCAGGTATTTTCTGACTGAAATTGAAGGTTCTGAGCAAAAATCTGATTCAGAGACTGAAAAGGACTGCAGATGCTGTTGGATTCTGACCTCCCTGCACTCGAAGTGGATTTTCTGGAGCTACAGAAGCCCAATTGGCGCGCTCTCAACGGCGTTGGAAAGTAGACATCCTGGGCTTTCCAGCAATATATGATAGTTCATACTTTGCCCAAGATTTGATGGCCCAAACCGGCGTGGCAAATCAGCCTCAGAAATTCCAGCGTTTAACGCTGGAACTGGCATAAAACTTGGAGTTAAACGCCCAAACTGGCATGAAAGCTGGCGTTTAACTCCAGAAAAGGTCTCTACACGAAAATGCTTCACTGCTCAGCCCAAGCACACACTAAGTGGACCCAGAAGTGGATTTTTACGTCATTTACTCATTTCTGTACACCCTAGGTTACTAGTCTACTATTAATAGGATCTTTTGACATTGTAACTGTACCTCATGACACTTTACACGTTTCTTTGTGTACCTTTCACGGCATGAGTCTCTAAACCCCATGGTTGGGGGTGAGGAGCTCTGCTGTGTCTTGATGGATTAATGCAATTACTACTGTTTCTTATTCAATCATGCTTGCTTCTATTCTAAGATATCACTTGCTCTTAACCCGGATGAATGTGATGATCCGTGACACTCATCATCATTCTCAACTATGAACATGTGCCTGACAACCACCTCTGTTCTACTTTAGATTGAGTAGATATCTCTTGGATTCCTTAACCAGAATCTTCGTGGTATAAGCTAGAACTGATGGCGGCATTCAAGAGAATCCGGAAGGTCTAAACCTTGTCTGTGGTATTCTGAGTAGGATTCAATGACTGAATGACTGTGACGTGCTTCAAACTCCTAGCAGGCGGGGCGTTAGTGACAGACGCAAAAGAATCACTGGATTCTATTCCGGCCTGACCGAGAACCGACAGATGATTAGCCATGCTGTGACAGAGCATAGGAACATTTTCACTGAGAGGATGGGAGGTAGCCACTGACAACGGTGAAACCCTACATACAGCTTGCCATGGAAGGAGCCTTGCGTGTTTGATGAAGAAGACAGTAGGAAAGCAGAGATTTAGAAGATGGAGCATCTCCAAAGCCTCAACCTATTCCCCATTACTGCAAAACAAGTACCTATTTCATGTTCTTTTGCTTTTCACAATCAATCCTGATAATTTCTGATATCCTGACTAAGATTTACAAGATAACCATAGCTTGCTTCAAGCCGACAATCTCCGTGGGATCGACCCTTGCTCACGCAAGGTATTACTTGGACGACCCAGTGCACTTGCTGGTTAGTTGTGCGGGATTGCAAAAGTGTGATTGCAATTTTGTGCACCAAGAAACCTCTAGAAAGAGGAAAGGGAAGGCAAAAGCTTCCACCTCCGAGTCATGGTAGATGAAGAGATTCATCTCAAGGGTGCATCAAGACCACTTCTATGAAGTTGTGGCCTTGAAGAAGGTGATCCCCGAGGTCCCTTTCAAACTCAAAAAGAGTGAATATCCGGAGATCCGACATGAGATTCGAAGAAGAGGTTGGGAAGTTCTTACCAACCCCATTCAACAAGTGGAATCTTAATGGTTCAAGAGTTCTATGCCAATGCATATATCACCAAGAACCATGATAAAAGTGTGAACCCGAACCCAAAGAATTGGCTTACAATGGTTCGGCGAAAATGCTTAGATTTTAGTCCGGAAAATGTAAGGTTGGCATTCAACTTGCCCATGATGCAAGGAGATGAACACCCTTACACAAGAAGGGTCAACTTTGATCAAAGGTTGGACCAAGTCCTCATAGACATCTGTGAAGAGGGCGCTCAATGGAAGAGAGATTCAAGAGGGAAGCCAGTTCAACTGAGAAGGCATGACCTCAAGCCCGTGGCTAGGGGATGGTTGGAGTTTATCCAACGCTCAATCATTCCCACTAGCAACCGGTCTGAAGTTACTATAGACCGGGCTATCATAATTCATAGCATCGTGATTGGAGAGGAAGTAGAAGTTCATGAGGTCATATCCCAAGAACTTTATAAGGTGGCGGTCAAGTCCTCTACCTTGGCAAGGATAGCCTTTCCTCATCTCATTTGTCACCTCTGTTATTTAGTGGAATTGACATAGAGGGAGACATCCTCATTGATGAGGACAAGCCCATCACTAAGAAAAGGATGGAGCAAACAAGAGATCTCACTCATCATGAAATCCCTGAGATACCTCAAGGGATGCACTTTCCTCTACAAAACTATTAGGAGCAAATCAACACCTCCCTAGGAGAATTGAGAGTTCCAACATGGGACAACTAAGGGTGGAGCACCAAGAACATTCCATCCTCCTCCATGAAATTAGAGAAGATCAAAGAATCATGAGAGAGGAGCAACAAAGGCAAGGAAGAGACATTGAGGAGCTCAAGCACTCCATAAGATCTTCAAGAGGAAGAACAAGCCGCCATCACTAAGGTGGACCCGTTTTTTAATCTCCTTGTTCTTTATTTTCTTGTTTTTCGAATTTCATGCTTATGTTTATCTATGTTTGTGTCTCATGATCATTAGTGTCTTAGTGTCTATGCCTTAAAGTTATGAATGTCCTATGAATCCATCACCTTTCTTGAATGAAAAATGATCTTAATTGAAAAAGAGAAGAATTGCATGAATTTTGAATTTTATAACAGATTAATTATTTTGATGTGGTGGCAATATTTTGGTTTCTGAATGTATGCTTGAACAGTGCATATGTCTTTTGAATTTGTTGTTCATGAATGTTGGCTCTTGAAAGAATGATGAAAAAGGAGACATGTTACTAAGGATCTGAAAAATCATAAAAATGATTCTTGAAGCAAGAAAAAGCAGTGAATATAAAAAAAAGAGAGAGAAAAGAGAAAACGAAAAAAAAGAAAAAAAATAATAATGAAGTTGTGATCCAAGGCAAAAAAAGTGTGCTTAAGAACCCTGGACACCTCTAATTGGGGACTCTAGCAAAGCTGAGTCACAATCTTAAAAGATTCACCCAATTATGTGTCTGTGTAATGTATGTATCCGGTGGTAATACTGGAAGGCAGAGTGCTTAGGGCCACGGCCAAGACTCATAAAGTAGCTGTGTTCAAGAATCATCATACTTAACTAGGAGAATCAATAACACTATCTGGATTCTGAGTTCCTATAGAAGCCAATCATTCTGAATTTTAAAGGATAAAGTGAGATGCCAAAACTGTTCAGAGGCAAAAAGCTAAAAGCCCCGCTCATCTAATTAATACTGATCTTCATAGATGTTTTTGGAATTTATTGCATATTCTCTTCTCTTTATCTTATTTGATTTTCAGTTGCTTGGGGACAAGCAACAATTTAAGTTTGGTGTTGTGATGAGCGGATAATTTATACGCTTTTTGGTATTGTTTTTAGTATGTTTTTAGTATGTTTTAGTTAGTTTTTATTATATTTTTATTAGTTTTTAGTTAAAATTCACTTTTCTGGACTTTACTATGAATTTGTGTGTTTTTCTGTGATTTCAGGTATTTTCTGGCTGAAATTGAGGGACCTGAGCAAAAATCTGATTCAGAGGCTGAAAAGGACTATAGATGCTGTTGGATTCTGACCTCCCTGCACTCGAAGTGGATTTTCTGGAGCTACAGAAGCCCAATTGGCGCGCTCTCAATTGCGTTGGAAAGTAGACATCCTGGGCTTTCCAGCAATGTATAATAGTTCATACTTTGCCCGAGATTTAATGGCCTAAACTGGCATTCTAAATCAGCTCAAAACTGCCCGACGTTAAACGCCGGAACTGGCACAAGAATGGGAGTTAAACACCCAAACTGGCACAAAAATGCTTCAATGCTCAGCCCAAGCACACACCAAGTGGGCCCGGAAGTGGATTTTTATGTCATTTACTCATTTCTGTAAATCCTAAGCTACTAGTTCTCTACATATAGGACCTTTTACTATTGTATTCTCATCGGGGGTAGCTATCTTTGAGTAGTCTTATGCTATCTTAGATCATTGGGAGGCTGGCCATTCGGCCATGCCTAGACCTTGTTCTTATGTATTTTCAATGGTGGAGTTTCTACACACCATAGATTAAGGTGTGGAGCTCTGCTATACCTCGAGTATTAATGCAATTACTATTGTTCTTCTATTCAATTCAGCTTGTTCTTATTCTAAGATATTCATTCGTACCCAAGAACATGATGAATGTGATGATTATGTGACGCTCATCATCATTCTCACTTATGAACGCGTGCCTGACAACCACTCCCGTTCTACAAGCAAATAAGGCTTGAATGTTTATCTCTTGGATTCCTTAATCAGAATCTTCGTGGTATAAGCTAGAATTGATGGCGGCATTCAAGAGAATCCGGAAGGTCTAAACCTTGTCTGTGGTATTCTGAGTAGGATTCAATGATTGAATGACTGTGATGAGCTTCAAACTCCTGAAGGTTGGGCGTTAGTGATAGACGCAAAAGAATCAATGGATTATATTCTAACCTGATTAAGAACCGACAGATGATTAGCCATGCCGTGACAGGGTGCGTTGAACATTTTCACTGAGAGGACGGGACTGTAGCCACTGACAACGGTGATGCCCAACATACAGCTTGCCATGGAAAGGAGTAAGAAGGACTGGATGAAGACAGTAGGAAAGCAGAGAGACGGAAGGGACAAAGCATCTCCATACGCTTATCTGAAATTCTCACCAATGAATTACATAAGTATCTCTATCTTTATGCTTTATTCGTATATCATCCATAACCATTTGAATCTGCCTGACTAAGATTTACAAGGTGACTATAGCTTGCTTCATACCAACAATCTCCGTGGGATTGACCCTTACTCGCGTAAGGTTTATTACTTGGACGACCCAGTGCACTTGCTGGTTAGTTGTGCGAAGTTGTGAAATTATGTTTAGACCATGGTATTGAGCACCAAGTTTTTGGAGCCATTATCGGGGACTGTTTGAGTTGTGAAAAGAATAAATCACAATTTCGTGCACCAGGCGTGCATTTTCTTGCATCATTGGCAAGTGGAACGCCAACCTTACATTTTTCGGACTGAAATCTAAGTATTTCCCCCGAACCATTGTAAGCCAATTCTTTGGATTCGGGTTTTATACTTTGATCATAGTTCCTAGTGATCCATGCATTGGCATAGAACTCTTAAACCATTAAGATTCCGACTTATTGAATGGGGTCAGTGAGAACTTCCCAACATCTTCTTCGGATTTCATGTCGGATCTCTGGATACTCATTTTTCTTGAGCATGAAAGAGACCTCAGGGATCACCTTCTTCTTGGCCACAACTTCATAGAAGTGGTCTTAATGGACCTTGGAGATGAATCTCTCCATCTCTCATGACTCAGAGGAGAAAGCTTTTGCCTTCCCTTTCCTCTTTCTAGAGGTTTCTCCGGTCTTAGGTGCCATAAATGGTTATGGAAAAATAAAAAGCAATCCTTTTACAACACCAAACTTAAAAGGTTTGCTCGTCCTCGAGCAAAAGAAGAAAGAAATAAGAGGGAGAAGAAGAAAATGGAGGAGATGGAGGGAGATAGAGGTTCGGCCAAGGGGGTAGGAGAGTGTTTGTGATGTGTGAAAATGAAGGAGTGAAGAGGGGTATTTATAGGGAAAGAGAGGGAGAGTGGCCGAATGGAATTGGGTGGGTTTGAAAAGGAAAATTGTTTGAATTTGAAAGTGAGGTAGGTGGGGTTTTTGGGAAAGAGATATGGAGGTGATTGGTGAAGAGAATATAGGAAAGAAGATAGGATTTGATTGGTGAGTGGTGTTTTGGGTAGAGTGTTATAGAGATGTGTGAGGGGGAGAGAGAGAGAGGTGGGGTAGGTGGGGATCCTGTGGGGTCCACAAATCCTGAGGGGTCAAGGATTTCTCATTTCTACTCCTTTTAGGCATGCAAGAACACCCTTATAATGCAATCCTGGCGTTTAACACCAGACTGCTGCTTGTTTCTGGCGTTAAACGCTAGCTTTTATTCCTTTCCTGCCGTTAAACGCCGAGCTGCAACTTGTTTATGGCGTTTAACGCCAATTTTTTGCTTCTTTCTGGCGTTTAACGCCAGTCTGGTACTTCTTTCTGGTGTTTAACACCCAGAATGGTGCCAGACTGGGCGTTAAACGCCCATCCTGCTACCCTTACTGGCGTTTAAACGCCAATAAGTTTCTCCTCCAGGGGTGTGCTGCTTTTAATGCTGTTTTTGATTTTTCTTTAATTTTTGCAGTTGTCTTTGTGACTCCACATGATCATCAACCTGAAAAAAGAAAATAACATAGAAAAATAAAATTGGGTTGCCTCCCAATAAGCGCTTCTTTAATGTCAATAGCTTGACAGTGAGCTCTCATGGAGCTTCACAGAGGTTCAGAGCATTGTTGGAACGTCCCAACACCAAACTTAGAGTTTGGCTGTGGGGGCTTTGTTTGACTCTGTATTGAGAGAAGCTTTCCTTGCTTCCTCTCCATGGTTACAGAGGGAGATTCTTGAGTTTTAAACACAAGGTAGTCCTTATTCAATTGAAAGATCAACTCTCCTCTGTCAACATCAATCACAGCTTTTGCTGTGGCTAGGAAGGGTCTTCCAAGGATGATGGATTCATCCTCATCCTTCCCAGTGTCTAGGATTATGAAATCTGTAGGGATGTAAAGACCTTTGACCTTTACTAGTGATGTGTGGAGAACGATCCAACAAAAAACTCACCGGCAAGTGTACCGGGTCGCATCAAGTAATAAAACTCACGGGAGTGAGGTCAATCCCACGGGGATTGAAGGATTGAGCAATTTTAGTTTAGTGGTTGATTTAGTCAAGCGAATCAAGTATCGGTTGAGTAATTTTGTATCCAACAGTAAGTAAATAGCAGGAAATGTAAAGGGAGAGGGATGAATTGCAGAAATTAAAGAAAATTGAAAGTAAAGGTGCTGAATCTTAAAGAACAAGAAATTAAATGACTGAAACTTAAAGTGCAAGAAATGTAAATTACGGTAACTTAAAGTGCAAGAAATATAAATTGCTTGAATGGAAAAGGGATTTGAGGACTGGGATTACAGAATTTAAGCAAGGGAAATTAAATTGCAACAATTATCAAAGCAAGAGATGATTTGAATTCTACTAGATCTCAAACAGAAAAGGGAAAATGTGATTGCAGCAGTGGTTCAGCAGAAGAACCAAAAAGAGAAAATTAGATCTCAGGACTCCAGAGACTAGACAGTAGAGTCTAGATCTCAATTGCCTTTCTAGATCCAAGTTCACAAAGCAATTAAAGAGAAATTTAAGATTGCAGTAGTAAAGGAAATGAAATTGAACTCAATTATGCAGTAAGAAAATCAAAGAGATCTTAAATGGATATTGAGACAGAAGTTCCTCAATTCTTCACACTCAAGACTCAACAAAACCCAGTAAAGAAAACAAAACGATCAGAGGTAGAAGAAATGAATTCTCTCCTCCAATTGCAGAAAACAAAAAAATGGAAAGTGAGCTCTCAAGTTGACTAAGGATCAAAATTAAAATGAAAGTAAGCTCTTTAAAGAGAAAAAGAAAAAAAACCCTCTTTTCTAATCCTAACTAACACCTATTTATACACTTTCTATTTTGGATCTAAGAATTTTGAGTGGGCTTTTTGATTTGGTGAAGAAATGAACTAAGTTAGATTTTTGAGTGAAATTCAGCCCATCTTGCTCCCAGGAGGCTGCCCTGCCCTTGTGGAGGGCAGAGCAGGAAAATTGTGTGATGAAGCATGTTGCGTGCCAAGTGTGGGATAGGCATCAGGATGCTGCCCTGCCCTTGTGGAGGGCAGGGCAATGTTGCCATGGTGCGCTTTGCCTCCCTGCCTGTGCGTGCTTACTGCTGGCCGTGCCAAGTGCTCATGCCCGTGCCAATTTGTGCGCTGGCCGTGCCAAGGATGTGCGCCATGCACCAAGGAACGTTGCCCTGCCCTCCTTGTGGGCAGCGCTTTCCTTGCTCTTGGGTGAGGTCCCAGGTTCGAAACTTGCTGGATGGCTTTTTGTTGCATTTCTTCCTTAGGTTTCTTGGCACCAAAGTAGCGCCTAGTTCTTTGCTTCCTCAAGGTGCTATGTTCGATCCTTGGAGGTTGAAAACAAACTAATTTTTGCTTGTTTTCCTTGTATTTGAGTGCTACTTTTTTCCTTCTTGTTCTTGGGTTCGAAACCCATGGGTGGCACTTGGAGACAATTTCCTTTGATTTATTTTGGTGAGAGCCCGATATTGCTCTTGAGGGGGGCAGGGCAGAATTTTTCCTTCCCTTGTTCCTTGGCCTAGAATTGTGCTCCGCCCTCAAGGAGGGCAGGGCAGTGAGGCCGTGAGTGCTTGGTTCATTGTTGTGCTCCCTTGGAGGGCAGTGTGCTCTTGAGGAGGGCAATGCGGCTTCCTTCCTTCCATGCGCTACACTCTTTTCTTCCTTGGGCCACGCTTTTTTAAGCCACACTTCACTCTTTTCTTCTTTTTCTTCACCTTCAAATAATCAAAACAACCAATCAAAGTATCACTAAATTCACAAGGTTTATAAATCAATTAAAATTCAATTAAATTTAGCTTAAACCTCATGATTTAGCATCAATTAAGTGGTGGTTGATTGATTCAAATAAAACATGAAATTCCACTCTAAATTGCTTACTTATGGTGCAAGAAAGTGCATAAAAACTAATGAGACAAGTGAAATTAGCTTGAGAAATGGGTATATGATGACTTGTCATCACAACACCAAACTTAAATCTTGCTTGTCCCCAAGCAAGCATCAAAATTAAGAGGAAATGAAATGAAAAAAGAAAAGCATGCATATCCTTATTAGGTATATAGCAGAACTTGATTCATGGAGTTTTTATGCAGCCAATGATAACTCAGTTATTGGTTGCTGTTACATAATATACACTTTTCCTCAAAGGCTTACTAAGCTTGCTGTTATAAGGTTTACTCTTTACTTTCTCCCTTGCTAACTTTTATTTTCTTATTTTGCTTAACAAGCTTATTATTCTTTGAAGGCTTTGTGTCAAATGTTGCAGCAGCCTTTGGCTTTATTTTTACTCAACATCTCTCCACCACAGACACATGGCTCACTATTTCCTCCTAGGATCATTGATGCCCAGCATCTCTTTGGATAACTAAATGTTCTGTATCTAGGTTGCTCTTTATTGTGGACTTTCAATTGGCCATCCCAAATCAGTTGATCTAAGTGGCCAGGTTTTGAGATACCCCTTAGAATTTACTTATCCAAGCATATCCTAGTACAAGAACACCACAGGCATGTGTCCTAGGGTCCAAGCTATTGGTGCCCAGCCTTTATTCTTTGTTTTTCTTGTCACATTGGCTTTTTCTTTTTCCTTTTCTTTCTGTTTTATTTTGTTTTCAAGGGATTTTTTTTCTTTACTGATAGGAACCTTTATGACAGCAAGCTAGCTCACACTTCAATGAAAATGACATCATGCAGCAATTATTTCATGAGTTATGCATTTAATCAAACACATATACCACCATTAACTTCCATTCTAACTTATGCAACATTGGATATTTACTTTCTAATTCAAACATTTCTCTTTTATTCAAAGCTAAGTGACGAATGACAAGCATTTATGCAAGTTATTTCTCTAGCTACTTATTGAACAAAAAGAAGTGCATGATAATGAAATAAAGGGAAATAAACAGTGGAGGCATATCATGTTTCAGACATGCATCTCCTTATTAGAAGTATGAAAGAACTTTGCCACCTTCTAATGATTGTGGCTGCTGCTTGATTCTCCCTTCTTCTTCTTTCTCTTCCCTAGCTTGGAATAGTCTTTGGCTTCTTCGCCAGGACATCTTCTATCCCAAATAGAATCTAAGAGTCTTGAGAGCCCAACTTGTTCCAATCTGCTAAGTGTTACCTCCGTATAGTGATTAGACCTTGCTTGCTGCTTGGCTCTAAATACTTGGCACTGCTCAAATGGCTTGATTTGTGGATTGAGTGTTGGCAAATTGTGGGTCAAGTACTCCAACCTTGCTTGTATGTCTTCATCACTCTCTACTTGTTGCACATGTCTAATTTCCCCAATAGTGTGATGAATGTTCTTCCATTGATACAGGTTGTGACTATATTTCCCTGCTTTAGCTTGACTAAAGTACAGCTTATCATATGATTCTTTGAATTCTTTATATTGCTCTTTTTGTCCTTCAAGAATCTTTGCTTGAAACTCTTGCTGCTGAGTCATCATTTGTTGTTGCCATCTCTCTTGCTTCTCCTCTATTTGACGCTGCCAAGCTTCTCGTTCCTCTTTATCCCTCAAATATTGCTCCCTGTGCTCTGGATGGGGCTCTAGATATTGCTCTTGGCGCCCTTGATTTTGCTCTTGTTGAGCTTGCATGAGTTGCTGAGATAGCTCTTCAATTGCTCTTTGTAGCTGGCTCATGTCTATGGCACCATGAGCTTGCTCTTGTCCTTCCTCTCTTTGTGATTTCCTTTGTCTGGGAGCTACCACCCCCTCTTGATCATCTTCTTCATTCATCCCTTCCATGCTCCTCTTGGTGATTCCTTTCCCTTTTTTCACTTTTTCTATGTCCTCATCTTCAAAGATTACTCCAGCTTTATTGCACAGCCTGAGGATTGTACTTGGATGGTCAAGACCACTTGATTTGCTTGTGCTGTTGGCCATCTCTTGAATACTGTCGGCTATGAGTTGTGCGAGGTTGATTTCACCTCCATGTAGGATGCAGTATATCAAGAGTGCTCGTTTGATTGTGACCCAAGAGGCGTTTCCAGTAGGAAGGATAGATCTCCTTACTATCTCATACCATCCCTTGGCCACAGGAGTGAGATTTATTTTTTTCAAGTGGCTTGGGATCCCTTTTGAATTTTTTTCCCAGTCTACGTTTTCCATGCATAACCCTTGCAAGATCTCATCAGGATTGTTTTCCATCTGCAATCTGGTCTCATAACTAGGCTCTGCATAAGTTATGGTTCTCAACTTCAGGGCCCTTGTGATGGCTGCTGGACTGAAATTCACTTCAATTCCTCTGACATAACTCGTGTAGGGGACACTATCTTTGTTCTCTTTTACAGCATTTGGATAGAATTCCCTGATCATGACTGCACTAATGTCAACGAGAGGAGCACATAAAAGTTCCCACCTTCTTTCTTTAGTGATTTGCCTCATGATGGGGTATTCCCCGTCCTTCAACTCAAGGCCCTTCTCATAAATGACATTCTTTGTCTTCATGAACCTATGATATCTCCCTTCATGGAATTGGGACCTAAATTTTCTTGCATCATATGATGGAGGCTCGGTCACCATTGGTTCCTTTCTCGGCCTTCTTTTTGAACTTGAGGAGGCCATTAGATTCGAGGTGAGAAGAAGGGAAAAGTGGGAGTAAGGGAAAAATATGTTGTGTTTGGGATGATGCTCAGTTTTGTTGTGTAAGAGAAGGGAATTGTTGGCTTTAGTTTTGGGAGCAGAGGTGATTATGGTTTACAAGTGAAGGTAGTTTGTATGAATGTGTAAGCCATTTAGTGCTAACGGCTTCTTATAGGCAAATCCTTCAAACTTTCTAACAAAACCATAATGAATGAGGAAGGAGTTCGTTGGTGCTCATGAAGGGTTGAGATTGAGTTGAACATACAAAAGGCTCATGGATTGAACGGTCTGCATGCATTGTTGAAGCTTTGACGATGATTCTCTTCTCATTGGTTGCATGTATTTAGGTGTCCGATGATGCATGCATGCAGATTTTGCTTCCCAAGGAGCACGCTTTTCTAGGCACATGTGACCACTCCTCACTTAGCTTGTCCTAGCCGTGGCCCCTCCTTGTATTTGTCTCAATCTCTTTCTCCTAAATAAACCACAACAGCTAGCCTTAAAACATGAATATATACGTTGGTAAGTGGTTTGCAATAAAGAAGAAAATTGTTTTTGTTTCTTTTTCATAAATGATCAATTGTGTCCCTTAATCAGCAAGCCAAAGGTTGGTGAACACCAAACTTATCTCTTACTGAGGGGATGGCTTAGCAATGCAGATAATTCTTCACAATTGATATATATATATATATATATATATATATATTTTCAAAATTTCAAAATATAATAATGCATGATCCATCTCTGTATGATTTTGATTCTATGAATAAGACATGACTTTCTGAACATTGTTACATATGCAGACACCAAACTTAGTGTTTGGTCATATGCTCCATCAAAATAACTAGGCATATGGTCAAGAACAGTTCTTTTGAAAACAAATTTGGGTGTGCCTTGAGGCACACCAAACTTAGAAGTCCGACATATGCTCCAGGATAATGCATGCATTTATCAAGTATATCCATGAAAGTTCAAAATCTTGCCAGAGTGATCATAGCTTATTGAATAATAAAAAAACAGGAATCTTAAATCATGGGTTGCCTCCCATGGAGCGCTCTTTTATTGTCACTAGCTTGACATTGAACTCCCTTTAGGGTGGTTGATGCTTGTGATGTCTCAACTTGTCCCCTCTCACTGTAAGCTTTCTCTGTGTGCCTTGATGCTCAATTTCGAGGTGCTCAAGAGAGAGTACTTGGTTGACAGTGTAATGATCTTCTGTTCCCAGCTGTTGATATATTAATTGCACCTTGTCACCTTTGGAAAATCCTTCAGTTGGGATTTTTTTATTCTTCCACCCTTTGTAAGCCTTTTTCTTGTTTTTCTTTTTTTTTTGTTGTTGATCTTTCTTCCTTGATAGTGGCTTGAGTTGTGATACCTCCCTTTTTGTTTATCGTCCCGGCTTCCTTTTAAATTCCTTCTCCTCCTTGTACCTGCTCATTCTTCTGCTCTACTGTGTTGTTGGTTGCTTGCCTTGGAGAACAGTCACTACTTGTTTTGCTTGTTTCTTCATTAATTTGTGATTCTGGAAACACTTTCAAGGTAATGCTTTCCTCATGCATCCTAAGGGTTAGCTCTCCTTGCTCTATATCTACGATGGCTCTAGCAGTGGCCAAAAATGGTCGACCAAGTATTATGGAGTCATTCTCATTCTCTGCTGAATCCAGGATCACAAAGTCTGTAGGAAAGATGAACTTGTCAACCTTAACTAAAAGATTTTCAATCACCCCTTTGGAATATACCACTGATTGGACCACCAATTCCAAGGACATCTGTATTGGCTTCACCTCTCCTATGCCAAGCTTTTTCACTAAAGAGGATGGAATTAGATTTATGCTTGCTCCTAAGTCACACATCCCCTTGTTGATGAATAGACTTCCAATGGTGCAAGATAGGAAGAAACCTCCAGGATCTTCAAGCTTGGGAGGGAGTCCTTTTCTGATTAGTGCACTGCATTCTTCAGTGAGCATTACAGCCTCCTTCTCACCCATTTCTGAAATTTGCTTAGCCATTTGCCCCATGTGTCTCTCAAGGTTTCTGATTGAGGCCTCTTGGTTTTTGAATGCCAGGGCCTGATCTTTCCTTGCAGCTTCCTGATCTTATCTTGCCATCTCTTGATTTTTCATGAGTTTCTCCATCATTTTCTCTAGACATGAGATTCTTTGAGAGTCTGAATTTGGTTGTGGTTGTGTGAAATGAGATGGTTGTTGTTGGAAGTTGTTTGAATTAATTATGGGGGTAGTTTGTGGGTGGGATGTGGATGTGGAAAAGTTATTCTGGTGGTTTTGTGAGTTGTTATGGGGTTGGTGGTATGTGTTTTGTGGGTTTTTAATCTGGTTTGTATTATTGGATGAATGGCTTTGGTTGTTTGTGTTACTAATGCTGCTATAGTTGAAGTCACTTTGTCCTTGGTTCTGGTGCTCACCCCACCTTGAATTAGAATGAGTCTTTCAGGGTGTCTTGTGTGCATCACCATGAAAATTGTGTTGTAATGAACTTGAAGTGTTATTCATGCATTGCACCTGCTCAGAGCTTTGTTGCTCATAATTGAATGTCCTAAAACTGTCTTCAGATTGATTCCACCCATGTGAGGTTTGAGATTGGCGTTGTGTGTTTACTGCAGCACCTTGCAGTCCATCAATTCTCTTAGCCATTTGCTCAAGTTGTTGCTGGATTTGCTGGTGCATTACCTTGTTTTAAGATAGAATAGTGTCCACTCCTTCCAAATCCAGTGCACCCCTTTCTTTGGGCTGGGTGGCGTTGTCTTTGATGAGCAAAGAAGTATTGATTATTTGCCACCATGTCTATGAGGTTTTGGGCTTCCTCTGCTGTCTTCATTAATTGCAAGGAACCTCCTGCTGAATGGTCTAGTGCTTCCTAAGCTTTCAGAGTCAATCCTTCATAGGAGTTTTGAAGTTTATCCCATTCATTGAACATTTCTGGTGGACACTTCCTGAGTAAAGCTTTGTATCTTTTCCATGCATCATACAATGACTCTCCATCCATCTGGGTGAATGTTTGGACCTCTGTTTTGAGTTTGATAATCCTTTGGGGAGGATAGAACTTGGCTAGGAATTTGCTCACTAAGTCTTCCCAATTATTGATGCTTTCTTTGGGAAATGTCTCTAGCCATTGAGTGGCCTTATCCTTCAAAGAGAATGGAAACATCAGTAGCTTATAGATGTCTAGATGCACACCACTTGTTTTGACAGTTTCACAAATCCTGAGGAAGATGGATAAGTGTTGGTTTGGATCTTCAAGTGGACTTCCTCTATAGGAGCAATTGTTCTGCACTAGAGAGATAAGTTGAGGCTTCAACTCAAAATTATTTGCATGAACGTTAGGAGTGAGTATGCTACTTCTGTAGTTTCTTGCATTGGGGATAGTGTAAGAGGCCAACACCCTTCTTGTAGGCTGGGTATTGTTGCTCACTCCCTCTTCACGCACCTCAGCCTCCATGACTTTACAAAAATCACAAACAAACCAAATGAAACATAGACATTCTAATTCTAGAATGTGGTTAGTGGGTTAGGTGACACAATGTGTCAAACAGTTAATGCGCTTAGTAAAAATAAAGAAAAATAAAGAAAAAAATGCTTAATCTAGACCACCACCTTACTTAATCATTGTCAATCTAATTCAATCCCCGGCAACGGCGCCAAAAACTTGATGTGTCGAGAACGATCCAACACAAAACTCACCGGCAAGTGTACCGGGTCGCATCAAGTAATAAAACTCATGGGAGTGAGGTCGATCCCACAGGGATTGAAGGATTGAGCAATTTTAGTTTAGTGGTTGATTTAGTCAAGCGAATCAAGTATTGGTTGAGTAATTTTGTATCCAACAGTAAGTAAATAGCAGGAAATGTAAAGGGAGAGGGATGAATTACAGAAATTAAAGAAAACTGAAAGTAAATGTGCTGAATCTTAAAGAACAAGAAATTAAATGACTGAAACTTAAAGTGCAAGAAATGTAAATTGCGGTAACTTAAAGTGCAAGAAATATAAATTGCTTGAATGAAAAAGGGATTTGAGGACTGGGATTACAGAATTTAAGCAAGGGAAATTAAATTGCAACAATTATCAAAGCAAGAGATGATTTGAATTCTACTAGATCTCAAACAGAAAAGGGAAAATGTGATTGCAGTAGTGGTTCAACAGAAGAACCAAAAAGAGAAAATCAGATCTCAGGACTCCAGAGACTAGATAGCAGAGTCTAGATCTCAATTGCCTTCCTAGATCCAAGTTCACAAAGCAATTAAAGAGAAATTTAAGATTGCAGCAGTAAAGGAAATGAAATTGAACTCAATTATGCAGTAAGAAAATCAAAGAGATCTTAAATGGAGATTGAGACAGAAGTTCCTCAATTCTTCACACTCAAGACTCAACAAAACCCAGTAAAAAAAACAAAACGATCAGAGGTAGAAGAAATGAATTCTCTCCTCCAATTGCAGAAAACAGAAAAATGGAAAGTGAGCTCTCAAGTTGACTAAGGATCAAAATTAAAATGAAAGTAAGCTCTCTAAAGAGAAAAAGAAAAAAAAAACTCTCTTTTCTAATCCTAACTAACACCTATTTATACACTTTCTATTTTGGATCTAAGAATTTTGAGTGGGCTTTTTGATTTGGTGAAGAAATGAACTAAGTTGGATTTTTGAGTGAAATTCAGCCCATCTTGCTCCTAGGAGGCTGCCCTGCCCTTGTGGAGGGCAGAGCAGGGAAATTGTGTGATGAAGCATGTTGCGTGCCAAGTGTGGGATAGGCATCAGGATGCTGTCCTGCTCTTGTGGAGGGCAGGGCAATGTTGCCATGGTGCGCTTTGCCTCCCTGCCTGTGCGTGCTTGCTGCTGGCCGTGCCAAGTGCTCATGCCCGTGCCAATTTGTGCGCTGGCCGTGCCAAGGATGTGCGCCATGCACCAAGGAACGCTGCCCTGCCCTCCTTGTGGACAGCGCTTTCCTTGCTCTTGGGTGAGGTCCCAGGTTCAAAACTTGCTGGATGGCTTTTTGTTGCATTTCTTCCTTAGGTTTCTTGGCACCAAAGTAGCGCCTAGTTCTTTGCTTCCTCAAGGTGATATATTCAATCCTTGGAGGTTGAAAACAAACCAATTTTTGCTTGTTTTCCTTGTATTTGAGCGCTACTTCTTTCCTTCTTGTTCTTGGGTTCGAAACCCATGGGTGGCACTTGGAGACAATTTCCTTTGATTTATTTTGGTGAGAGCCCGATATTGCTCTTGAGGGGGGTAGGGCAAAATTTTTTCTTCCCTTGTTTCTTGGCCTAGAATTGTGCTCCGCCCTCAAGGAGGGCAAGGCAGTAAGGCCTTGAGTGCTTGGTTCATTATTGTGCTCCCTTGGAGGGTAGTGTGCTCTTGAGGAGGGCAATGTGGCTTCCTTCCTTCCATGCGCTACACTCTTTTCTTCCTTGGGCCACGCTTTCTTAAGCCACGCTTCACTCTTTTCTTCTTTTTCTTCATCTTCAAATAATCAAAACAACCAATCAAAGTATCACTAAATTCACAAGGTTTATAAATCAATTAAAATTCAATTAAATTTAGCTTAAACCTCATGATTTAGCATCAATTAAGTGGTGGTTGATTGATTCAAATAAAACATGAAATTCCACTCTAAATTGCTTACTTATGGTGCAAGAAAGTGCATAAAAACTAATGAAACAAGTGAAATTAGCTTGAGAAATGGGTATATGATGACTTGTCATCAACTAGTACGTCCTCTACCTGTCCATAAGCCTTTTTCATGGATTTGTCTGCCATCTCTAATGAGAATTTGGCAGCCTGATGAGCGGATACTTTATACGCTTTTTGGGGGTAATTTCATGTAGATTTTAGTATGTTTTAATTAGTTTTTTGTAGAATATTATTAGTTTTTAGTCAAAATTCACATTTCTGGACTTTACTATGAGTTTGTGTGTTTTTCTGTGATTTCAGGTAATTTCTGGCTGAAATTGAGGGAGCTGAGCAAAAATCTGAGTTAGGCTGAAAAAGGACTGCTGATTCTGTTGGATCCTGACCTCCCTGCACTCGGAATGGATTTTTTGGAGCTACAGGAGTCCAATTGGCGCGCTATCAACGGCGTTGGAAAGTAGACATCCAGGGCTTTCCAGCAATATATAATAGTCCATACTTTGCTCGAAGATAGACGACGTAACTTGGCGTTGAACGCCAAGTACATGCTGCTGTCTGGAGTTAAACGCCAGAAACACGTCATGATTCGGAGTTGAACGCCCAAAACACGTTATAACTTGGAGTTCAACTCCAAGAAAAGCCTCAGCTCGTGGATAGCTTTAGTCTCAGCCCTAGCACACACCAAGTGGGCCCCAGAAATGGATTTCTGCACCAATTATCTTAGTTTACTCATTTTCTGTAAACCTAGGTTACTAGTTTACTATTTAAACAACTTTTAGAGACTTATTTTGTACCTCATGACATTTTCAGATCTGAATTTTATACACTTTGACGGCATGAGTCTCTAAACACCATTGTTGGGGGTGAGGAGCTCTGCAGCGTCTCGATGAATTAATGCAATTGTTTCTATTTCACTCAAACGTGTGTGTGTTCCGATCTAAGATGTTTATTCGCGCTTAATTATGAAGGAGGTGATGATCCATGACACTCATCACCTCCCTCAATCTATGAACGTGTGCCTGACAAAGACTTCCGTTCTACATCAGACTGAATGAGATTCTCTTAGATTCCTTAATCAGAATCTCCGCGGTATAAGCTAGAATTGATGGCGGCCACTCTTGAGAATCCGGAAGGTCTAAACCTTGTCTGTGGTATTCCGAGTAGGATTCAAGGATCGAATGGCTGTGACGAGCTTCAAACTCGCAATTGCTGGGCGTGATGACAAACGCAAAAGGATCAATGGATCCTATTCCAACATGATCGAGAACCAACAGCTGATTAGCCGTGCTATGACAGAGCATCTGGACCGTTTTCACTGAGAGGATGGGAGGTAGCCACTGACAATGGTGACACCCTACATACAGCTTGCCGTAGACGGGCTTTACAAATAATTGAGTTGAATATTACATTGTAGAAATTCAGAGGACAAAGCATCTCCAAAACTCCAACATATTCCCCATTACTGCACAACAAGTAACAACTATTTATTTTATGCCCTTTTTACTTTATACGAGGCTAAAGAACTCTATTGGTATCCTGACTAAGATTAATAAAATAAACATAGCTTGCTTCAAACTAATAATCTCCGTGGGATCAACCCTTACTCACGTAAGGTATTACTTGGACGACCCAGTGCACTTGCTGGTTAGTTGTACGAATTGCAAATTCGTGCACCACAGCCTATACCTCAAAGATTCCCAGTTTCTTCATTACAGAGAGTGGCATTAAGTTTATGCCTGACCCCAGGTCACACAGAGCCTTCTCAAAGGTCATGGTGCCTATGGTACAGGGAATTAAGAATTTACCAGGATCCTATTTTTTTTGAGGTAATGTCTGCCTAACCAAGTCATTCAGTTCATTGGTAAGCAATGGGGGGTTCATCCACCCAAGTCTCATTACCAAATAACTTGGCATTTAGCTTCATGATTGCTCCAAGGTACTTAGCAACTTGCTCTTCAGTAATATCTTCATTCTCTTCAGAGGAGGAATAGTCATCAGAGCTCATGAATGGCAGAAGTAGGTTCAATGGAATCTTTATGGTCTCTAGATGAGCCTCAAATTCCTTAGGTTCCTCAATTAGGAACTCCTTTTTGTCCAGAGGACGTCCCATGAGGTCTTCCTCACTGGGATTCACGTCCTTCTCCTTCTCTCTAGGTTCAGCCACACCAAGTATGGTTTTGGCCTTGCACTCTCTTTTTGGATTCTCTTCTGTATTACTTGGGAGAGTATTAGGAGGAGTTTTAGTGACTCTTTTACTCTGCTGGCCCACTTGTGCCTCCAAATTTCTAATGGAGGACATTGTTTCATTCATGGAACTTAGAGTGGCCTTAGATAGATCATAGACTATGTTTGCCAAGCTAGAGGGGCTCTACTCAGAATTCTCTGTCTGTTGCTGAGAGGATGATGGAAAATGCTTGCTATTGCTTAACCTGTTTCTTCCACCATTATTAAAGCCTTGTTGAGGCTTTTGTTGATCCTTCCATGAGAAATTTGGATGATTTCTCCATGAGGGATTATAGGTGTTTCCATAGGCTTCACCCATGTAATTCACCTCTGCAATTGCAGGGTTCTCAGGATCATAAGCTTCTTCTTCAGAAGATGCTTCTTTAGTACTGTTGGATGCATTTTGCAATCCATTCAGACTCTAAAAAATCATATTGACTTGTTGAGTCAATATTTTGTTCTGAGCCAATATGGCATTCAGAGCATCAATTTCAAGAACTCCCTTCCTCTGAGGCGTCCCATTACTCACAGGATTCCTTTTAGAGGTGTACATGAATTGGTTATTTGCAACCATGTCAATAAGTTCCTGAGCTTCTGCAGGCATTTTCTTCAGGTGAATGGATCCACCTGCAGAATGATGCAATGACATCTTAGACAATTCAGACAGACAATCATAGAATATATCCAGGATGGTCCATTCTGAAAGCATGTCAGAAGGACACTTTTTGGTCAGTTGCTTGTATCTTTCCCAAGCTTCATAGAGGGATTCACCTTCTTTCTGCCTGAAGGTTTGAACATCTACTCTAAGCTTGCTCAGCTTTTGAGGAAGAAAGAATTTGGCTAAGAAAGCCGTGACCAACTTATCCCAAGAGTTCAGACTATCTCTAGGTTGAGAGTCCAATCATATTCTAGCTTTGTCTCTTATAGAAAAAGGGAAAAGTATAAACTTATAGACCTCGAGATCAACTCCATTGGTCTTAATAGTATCACAGATCTACAAAAATTTAGTTAAGAACTGAAAAAGATCTTCTGATGAAAGTTCATGAAACTTGCAATTCTGTTGCATCAGAGAAACTAATTGAGGCTTTAGCTCAAAATTGTTTGCTCCAATGGCAGGGATTAAGATGCTTCTTCCATGGAAGTTGGAATTTGGTGCAGTGAAGTCACCAAGAATCTTTCTTGCACCTCCACCATTATTATTGGGTTCGGCCATCTCTATTTCTTTTTTGAAAATTTCAGTAAAGTCCTCTTCAGAGTGTTGTGTTTTAGCTTCTCTTAGCTTCCTCTTTAGAGTCCTTTCAGGTTCCGGATTAGCTTCAACAAGAATGTTCTTATTCTTGCTCCTGCTCATGTGAAAAAGAAGAGAACAGAAAAGAAGAAGAATCTTCTATGTCACAGTATAGAGATTCCTTTATGTGAGTAGAAGAAGATAAGAATAGGAGAAGGAAAAGAGAAGAATTCGAACAGAGAGGAGAAGAGAGGGTTCGAATCTTAAGATGAAGGGAAGTGTTAGTAAATGAATAAATAAATAGAAAGATATGAGAGAGAGAGAGAGAGAAGAAAATTCAAATTTTAATTAAGAAAAAAGAAAAATATTTTTGTTTTTATTTTAATTACTAGTTAAAATTCAAAAATTAAGAATGGGAATAAAATTAAAAGTTAAAATAATTAGTTAAGTAAAAAGATTTTTGAAAAAGAGGAAGGTGATTTTCAAAAATTAGATAGAGAAAAGTTGTTAGGTGGTTTTGAAAAAGATAAGAAATAGTAAAACAAACAAAAAAAAGTCAATTAGTTAGTTGAAAAAGATTTGAAAATCAATTTTGAAAAGATAGGAAGTTAGAAAAGATTTTTGAAATCAAATTTTTGAAAAAGATATGATTGAAAAAGATTTGATTGAAAAGGATATGATTGAAATGATATTATTGAAATTTATTTTGAAAAAGATTTGAAAAGGGAATTAAAAAGATTTGATTTTTAAAATTAAAATTGATTACTTGACTAACAAGAAACTAAAAGATGTGATTCTAGAATTTAAAGATTGAACCTTTCTAAACAAGAAAGTAAGAAACTTCAAATTTTTGAATCAATCACATTAGTTGTTAGTAAAGTTTTCAAAATTTTGAATTGAAATTAAGAAAAAGATTTTGAAAATCAATTTTTAAAATTTTCGAAAATATTAAGAAAAAAATGAAAAAGATTTGATTTTTAAAGAAGATTTGAAAAGATAAGATTTTTAAAAATGAAATCTTGACTTGACTAACAAGAAACAAATTATTTTAAAAATTTTTTGACTAAGTCAACCAAAAGATTTCGAAATTTATGAGTGAAATAAGGAAAAGATATTTTTTTTATTTTTGAATTTTTAATGATGACAGAGAAAAACCACAAAATGACTCAACACATAAAATTTTTTGGATTAAAACAAATAATACATGCAAGAACACTTTGAATGTCAAGATGAACACCAAGAACACTTTGAAGATCATGATGAACATCAAGAACATATTTTTTGAAAATTTTTAAGAAAAGAAAGACATGCAAGACACCAAACTTAAAAATTTTTAATGTTTAGACTCTAAGAATTCAAAAATGCATATGAGAAACAAGAAAAGGCACAAAACAAGAAAATATGAAGATCAAACAAGAAGACTTTGTCAAGAACAACTTGAAGATAATGAAGAATGCATTGCATGAATTTTTCGAAAAATGCACAAATTTTTAAAAGCATGCAATAGACACCAAACTTAAAAATTGACACTAGACTCAAATAAGAAACACCAAAATATTTTTGATTTTATGATTTTATAAATTTTTTTTGGGTTTTTCGAAAATTAATTTTTTGAAGAACGAAAACAAAGAAAAAAATTTTGAAAAATTTTTGAAAACTTTTTGAAAATAAAATAAAGATTGAAAGAAGAAGAAAATTACCTAATCTAAGCAACAAGATGAACCGTCAGTTGTCCAAACTCGAACAATCCCCGGCAACGGCGCCAAAAACTTGGTGCACGAAATTGTGATCTCAATGGCGCCAACAACTTGGTACGCACAATTGTAATCTCAACTCTTTTTCACAAATTCGCACAGCTAACTAGCAACTGCACTGGGTCGTCCAAGTAATAAACCTTACGTGAGTAAGGGTCGATCCCACGAAGATTGTCGGCTTGAAGCAAGCTATGGTCATCTTGCAAATCTCAGTCAGGCGGATTCAAATGGTTATGGAGTTTTAATAATTTAAAAGATAAATAAACATAAAATAAAGATAGAGATACTTATGTAATTCATTGGTGGGAATTTCATATAAGTGTATGGAGATGCGTTGTTCCTTCTGAATCTCTGCTTTCCTACTGCCTTCATCCAATCCTTCATACTCCTTTCTATGGCAAGCTGTATGTTGGGTGTCACCATTGTCAATGGCTACTTCCCGTCCTCTCAGTGAAAATGGTCCTCTACGGTTTCTGTACGGCTAATCAACTGTCGGATTTCTCATCTCGGATGAAAAATACAATGCACAAATATCGTATGGAAAATCAACTGTTGGTTCTCGATCGTGTAGGAATAGGATTTACTATCCTTTTGCGTCTGTCACTATGCCCTACAGTCGCGAGTTTGAAGCTCGTCACAGTCATCTCATCCCAGATCCTACTCGGAATACCACAGACAAGGTTTAGACTTTTCGGATCTCAAGAATACTGCCAATGGATTCTAGCCTATACCACGAAGATTCTAATCTCGGATTCAGATGCCCCATTGTCAGAGGGGAGTCGATGTGAATCGTTGATTAGAGCCCCAAGAGATATACATTCAAGCTTGTTTTCATGTAGAACGGAAGTGGTTGTCAATCACGCATTCATAAGTGAGAATGGTGATGAGTGTCACATAATCATCACATTCATCATGTTCTTATGTGTGAATGAACATCTTAGAATAAGAATAAGCATGAATTGAATAGAAGAACAATAGAACTTTGCATTAATACTCGAGGAACAGCAGAGCTCCATATCTTAATCTATGGTGTGTAGAAACTCCACCGTTGAAACTACATAAGTGATAATGGTGTTCATTAGCTTCGGCCCCAGAGGGGGAACCAGAATTACCAAGTCCTTGGTCTAAGGACTAAACGTCCAAAGATGTCTAATACAATAGTAAAAAGTTCTATTTATACTAAACTAGTTACTAGGGTTACAGAAATAAGTAAATGATGCAGAAATCCACTTCCGGGCCCACTTGGTGTGTGCTTGGGCTGAGCATTGAAGCTTTCACGTGTAGAGACCTTCTTTAGAGTTAAACACCAATTTGTAACTGGTGCACGAAATTGCAATAACACTTTTGCAATCCCGCACAACTAACCAGCAAGTGCACTGGGTCGTCCAAGTAATACCTTGCGTGAGCAAGGGTCGATCCCACGGAGATTGTCGGCTTGAAGCAAGCTATGGTTATCTTGTAAATCTTAGTCAGGATATCAAAAATTATCAGGATTGATTGTAAAAAGCAAAAGAACATGAAATTAGTACGTGTTCAGCAGTAATGGAGAATAGGTTGAGGCTTTGGAGATGCTCCATCTTCTGAATCTCTGCTTTCCTACTGTCTTCTTCATCAAACACGCAAGGCTCCTTCCATGGCAAGCTGTATGTAGGGTTTCACCGTTGTCAGTGGCTACCTCCCATCCTCTCAGTGAAAATATTCCTATGCTCTGTCACAGCATGGCTAATCATCTGTCGGTTCTCAGTCAGGCCGGAATAGAATCCAGTGATTCTTTTGCGTCTGTCACTAACGCCCCGCCTGCTAGGAGTTTGAAGCATGTCACAGTCATTCAGTCATTGAATCCTACTCAGAATACCACAGACAAGGTTTAGACCTTCCGGATTCTCTTGAATGCCGCCATCAGTTCTAGCTTATACCACGAAGATTCTGGTTAAGGAATCCAAGAGATATCTACTCAATCTAAAGTAGAACAGAGGTGGTTGTCAGGCACATGTTCATAGTTGAGAATGATGATGAGTGTCACGGATCATCACATTCATCCGGGTTAAGAGCAAGTGATATCTTAGAATAGAAGCAAGCATGATTGAATAAGAAACAGTAGTAATTGCATTAATCCATCAAGACACAGCAGAGCTCCTCACCCCCAACCATGGGGTTTAGAGACTCATGCCGTGAAAGGTACACAAAGAAACGTGTAAAGTGTCATGAGGTACAGATACAATGTCAAAAGATCCTATTAATAGTGAACTAGTAACCTAAGGTTTACAGAAATGAGTAAATGACAGAAAAATCCACTTCCGGGCCCACTTGGTGTGTGCTTGGGCTGAGCATTGAAGCTTTCATGTGTAGAGACCTTTTCTGGAGTTAAACGCCAGCTTTTATGCCAGTTTGGGCGTTTAACTCCAAGTTTTATGCCAGTTCCAGCGTTAAACGCTGGAAGTTCTGAGGCTGATTTGCAATGCCGGTTTGGGCCATCAAATCTCGGGCAAAGTATGGACTATTATACATTGCTGGAAAGCCCAGGATGTCTACTTTCCAATGCCGTTAAGAGCGCGCCAATTGGGCTTCTGTAGCTCCAGAAAATCTACTTCGAGTGCAGGGAGGTCAGAATCCAACAGCATCTGCAGTCCTTTTCAGCCTCTAAATTAGATTTTTGCTCAGATCCCTCAATTTCAGCCAGAAAATACCTGAAATCACAGAAAAACACACAAACTCATAGTAAAGTCCAGAAAAGTGAATTTTAACTAAAAACTAATAGAAATATACTAAAAACTAACTGAATCATACTAAAAACATACTAAAAACAACGCCAAAAAGCGTACAAATTATCCGCTCATCACAACACCAAACTTAAATTGTTGCTTGTCCCCAAGCAACTGAAAATCAAAATAGAATAAAAAGAAGAGAATATACTATAGACTCCAAAATATCAAAGAAACATAGTTCCAATTAGATGAGCAGGACTAGTAGCTTTTTGCCTCCGAACAGTTTTGGCATCTCACTCTATCCTTTGAAGTTCAGAATGATTGGCATCTATAAGAACTCAGAACTCAGATAGTGTTATTGATTCTCCTAGTTAAGTATAATGATTCTTGAACATAGCTAGTGTATGAGTCTTGGCTGTGGCCCAAAGCACTCTGTCTTCCAGTATTACCACCGGATACATACATGCCACAGACACATAATTGGGTGAACCTTTTCAGATTGTGACTCAGCTTTGCTAGAGTCCCCAATTAGAGGTGTCCAAGGTTCTTAAGCACACTCTTTTTGCCTTGGTTCACAACTTTATTTCTTTCTTTTTCTTTTCTTTTCTTTTTCTTTTCTTTTTTTTTTGTATTTACTGCTTTTTCTTACTTCAAGAATCAATTTGATGATTTTTCAGATCCTCAATAACAGTTCTCTTTCTCCCTCATTCTTTCAAGAGCCAACAATTTTTAACATTCTCAAAACAACAAATTCAAGAGATATATGCACTGTTCAAGCATTCATTCAGAAAACAAAAAGTATTGTCACCACATCAAACTAATTCAACTAGTTTCAAGGATAAATTACGAAATCCTGTACTTCTTGTTCTTTTGTGATTAAAGCATTTTTCATTTAAGAGAGGTGATGGATTCATAGGACATTCATAGCTTTAAGGCATAAACTTTAAATTTTATTAATTATGAATTAAGAATAAGACTCAAAAATAGGTATAGAATGAAACTAAAAAGAGAATAGAAAACAAAAATTTAAACTAGGCTCCTAATGATAGAGGTTTTCACAGAGTTAGGACTCAACAACCTTGATTTTGAGAAGTGGATGCTCCCTCAGCTTGAGAGGAGAGCTTTTGGCGTTTCCACTCTTGGAGTTCACGCCCCTGCTTCTCTTGTTCCTTCAGCAATTTGCAGAGCATGCAGTTCTGATTCTGCTGTTCTTCCTTAAGTTGCTCCATAGTCTCTTGCAACTTGTTGATAGATGCTTCTAGGTTGGCCCAGTAGCCAATTTCAGGGAATTCAGGGAGGAACTCCTGCGCCCTCCTTTTGATAGAGTTGTCTTGCATTTGTCCTTCCATTGACTTCTTGGTGATTGGATGTTCAATGGGTATGAATTCATCTACTCCCATCTTCACCCCAGCCTCTTTACAGAGCAAGGAGATCAAGCTTGGGTAAGCTAGTTTGGCTTCAGTGGAATTCTTATTTGCAATTGTGTAGATCTCACAAGCAATCACATGATGAACCTCCACTTCTTTTCCAAGCATAATGCAATGAATCATCACTGCTTTCTTGATAGTGACCTCAGAACGGTTGCTAGTGGGCAGTATGGAACGCCCAATAAAGTCTAGCCAACCTCTTGCAATTGGTTTGAGGTCTCCCCTCTTGAGTTGGTTTGGAACACCCTTTGAATTGGTTATCCATTTAGTTCCAGGGAGGCATATGTCCTCTAGAACTTGATCCAACCCTTTATCTGCTCTCACCATTCTCCTATTAAAGGAGTCAGGATCATCTTGCAATTGAGGCAATTTGAAGATTTCTCTTATTTTGTCCAGATAGAAGTACATAACTTTCCCTCTGACCATGGTTCTGTAGGTATGGTAAGCAGTTCCAGTCATTCTCTGCTTATCTGTTAGCCACAGATTTGAGTAGAATTCCTGAACCATATTCCTTCCAACCTTTATCTCAGGATTGGTTAGAACTTCCCATCCTCTATTTTGAATTTGCTCTTGGATCCCCGGATATTCATCTTCTTTCAGATCAAACTTCACTTCCGGGATCACTGACCTCAGACCCATTATTTTGTGATAATGGTCTTCATGTTCTTTGGTTAAGAACTTCTCTTGATTCCAAAGATTCTTTGGATTATTCTCTTTCTTGCCTCTTAAATTGGTTTGTTTTCCCTTAGGAGCCATGATATTGATGAATCTTGGCTTTAGTGATCACGGAAAAGCACACCAAACTTAGAGGTTTGCTTGTCCTCAAGCAAAAGAAAGGAAAGAAGAAGAGAGATGAGAAGAGCAAATTCGAATGGTGTGGGGGAATGGGGCGTCCAAACGTGTATTTATAAAGTGGGGAGGAGAGATTTCAAAAAAAAGAAAAATTTGGAGGAAGATTTGAGAAGATATGGAAAGAATTTGAAAGAAGGGTGAGTTTTTAAACAAGATTTGGGATTGATTTGAGAGATTTGAAGAATGATTTTAGATTTTTGAAGATTTGAAAGTGAATGATGAAGGGTTGAGATGTATTTTTGTAGAAAAGCATGGGTAGGAAAAGGAAAGTTTGAAAAAAATTGATTTGAAAACAAAATTATGGTCCCCCCACCTTTCTGGCGTTAAACGCCCAGAATGGCACCCATTCTGGCGTTTAACGCCCATTTGTTGCCCCTTTTGGGCGTTTAACGCCCAGCCAGGTGCCCTGGCTGGCGTTAAACGCCAGAATTCCTTTATCACTGGACAACCACTCAAACTTCGGAGAGGTGATCTCATACCTCAAGCAAAAGGATGGCATGACATAGTGAGGAGATCATTGATCTCCACTTCAAATAATTATGAGGTAACGGTGAATAGAGCAATAATGATCCATTGCATAATGAAAGGAGGGGAAATCAATGTTGGAGACATTATAGCCAAGAACATCATTGACATAGCTCAAAAGGTCAAACAGGACAGCTGGCTAGGATATCCTAGCACTATTCTGCGCCTATGTGAAGAAGCTGGAGTGCCTCTGGAAGAATTTGAAGAAACTGATGTGGTCTCTATTGGAAAGCCTCTCACCCGAGAAAGGTTGGAATTTATCACCACAACCCAATTGGAAAGGCAACCTTTAGCAAGAAGGAAGAAAAGGAAAGAAGTAAGACAAGAGGAGGAGCCTTAAAAAATGGAAGAACCCCATACTTTAAACATGAACCAACTCCAAGCCGCCTTGGAAGGAATTTCTGGGCAATATTCACAAATTCAAAGAAGCCAAGAGAAACAAGCTCAACAACAAAGGGACCTTTGGCAATTGATGGATCAACAAAGAGGGGTTCAAGTTCAATGGATGAACCAACAGAATGAATACCAAGCACACATGATGGAACTACAACAAGAACAATATGCCAAGATGCATGAAGCCATCAACAATTCAACTGTTGAATATGGAAAAGCCATGGAGAAAGTAATACAAGAACAAGCTCAACTAAGGAAAGAGCAAGCTCAGCAAAGGGAGCTTCTCCATAGGTTGGATGCTAGACATGATACATTTCACAAAGATTTCAATGAAAGCAGAATGTTCAGGGAAGCCAGGCATAAAGACAGACTTGACTATGATATATGCACCCAAGAAAAGCTCAGTTACCTCTGTTCCACACCCCCATTACTCAACCCACAAATTAAAACCTTTAATGAAGCTCGCAAGATATTTGAAGAGCAGGAACTTGCAAGGGTGAGATTTAATCAACAGAGGCTAAAGGAGACAATGATAAGCTAAGGAATTTGGCAAAAAGAAGATCCAAAGGGGGATTCAACAACAACAAAACAACAAGGAGAGCTAAGAAGGAAAAAGAAAGAAGATCCAAAGGGCAAAGGAAAGCAAGGAGAATCAAGCAAAGAAAAAGGGACATGAAGACTAAAGGTGGTGAAGTTCCTTTGTTTTTCTTTATGTTTTATCAAATAAAGAAGATGTATGTCTGAAATATGGTATACCTTCTAGGATGCATTTTCTTTTGCATTTTCTTTTTGAAGCATTTTCCTTTATGTTGCCCATTCCATGCATCACCACTTACAGATTTGGAATGGTTGCTTGTCTTGAGTACTTTTACTTGTCAATGGAATAAAAGATGTAGTTTGAGCAAGAACAGAGAGAATTCTAGCTTAAAAAGAATCATGTTGTCCCATAAGAAAAGTGCTAGCATATTTACTTTTATTGTGAAAGAACCAAGGCCCAAGAAATTCAAAAGAATGCTTGTTTATACAAGACTAGTTTGGTTGAGGATCACAAAGACTTTATAAGTAAAAGCACAAATAACCTTGACAATAAAGAAAACAGAAAACAAAGAATGAAAGGCTAGGCATCAATGACAAAATTTGGATATGTGTCTGTGGTGATAGATGTTAAGAGACATACTTGGGCTAGTAAATCCGAGGGGTGCTTCATCACCCGATAACTTGAGTTAACTAACTCGGAATTATCGATTGAAAACTCACAATCAAGAGTAGCTCTATAACAGAACATTTAGCAACCCAAAGAGGTGCTGGACACCACTATCCAAATAAAATTTCAATGTTATATGCCTGTGATTGAATGTGTTAAGGAAAGAGGCTTGAGTTAGTAAATCTTTAAGAGTGTCTCAACACTTAACAACTTGAACCAACTGGTTTGGGATTGTTGATTGAAAACTTATGCTAAAGAGCCGCCTTAAGACAAGATTTCGAGCTTGTTTGAAATAAGAAGGAATATAAAAAAAAGAGGAGAAAAGCATCAAGTAAAGAATGGTTCAAGGATCATGTGCTGTGATAATAGAAAAGGTCTAGTGAAGTTAACCAATTTAGTATTGAAGCAAGCATTTTAATTGAGAGAGTTGAGTAGCCGTGTTCAATTACAATAAATTGATGATCACACAAGTGAGGATGACATGCTCAATGAAAAATTACTCTCTGGTAGAACATTCAAGTCTTACATCTTAGATTCTTGTGACAAAGTTTTTATATTTGCTTGAGGACAAGCAACACTTTAAGTTTGGTGTTGTGATGCAATTGCATATTTGTTATATTGGCTAGTTAGTTTAGTTGGTTTTAGCTTAATTTCACTCATTTTCTCTAAATAAACAAGTCCTTTTATGAGTTTTATCTTCATGCATGGGAATACCAAGGAACATGTTGATTCTAGCCAAATTCATGCAAATGATTTAAGGAATGCATACATGAATGAGTATGAATGAATCTCATGAAATTTATTGCATGAATGGGTAAGACTTTGAAGCTATTTCCTTTGTTGATGATAGGTGATGAAACAAGAAAGCATGGAAGCAAGAATGATGCAAGCTGGGCAAGAAGAAGTTGGCGTTGCCAACTTGGAGATAGTGGGCGTTGTTCATGGCAACGCCAGGCAACCTTGGAAGAGAAGTTGGCGTTGCCAACTTGGAGAAGGGCTGCGTTATTGGAGGCAACGCCAGGCAACCTTGGAAGAGAAGTGGCGTTGCCAACTTGGAGGAAGGAGTGAGTTGTTATGGGCAACGCACACAAGTAAGCTTGGCCCTGGAGGAAGAGAAGCTGGCGTTGCCAACGCCAGGAACCATAGGCGTGTTTCAAGGCAACGCCAAGCAACAAATGGAGCCTTGAAGAGGAGCTCGAGGGCGTTGCCAACGCCAAGAACCATAGGCGTTATTCAAGGCAACGCCAAGCAACTTTGGCACCATAGGAAACAACCTCGAGCACGTTGCCAACGCCACTATCATTGGCGTGTTCCTTGGCAACGCCAGAATGTGCTGCCAGCCAAGTTGCCAACGCCAGAATGTGCTGCCAGCCAAGTCTTGGAGCCAATCAAGTTGCCAACGCCAAGTCTTGGTGCCAACCACGTTGCCAACGCCAGGAACCATTGGCGTGTTTCAAGGCAACGCCAGGAAAGAATGCTTGGTTAGGCACCAAGTTTTGGAGCTCAACCACGTTGCCAACGCCATTATCATTGGCGTGTTTCAAGGCAACGCCAGGAAGCAAATATGGAGCCTTGAGGAAGGCTCGAGCACGTTGCCAACGTGCTGAAGAGAAGGAGTGTTCATCAACAACGCCAGGAATGGTTGCTTGGCTAGGCACCAAGTCTTGGGTGCCAACCAAGTTGCTAATGCCAGGGAGGAGTGCCATTCACGTTGCTAACGCTAGGGAGGAGTGCCATTCACGTTGCTAACGCCAGGGAGGAGTGCCATTCACGTTGCCAACGCCAGGGGATAGTGCCAACCACGTTGCCAACGCCAGCTTCTATAGGCGTGTTCAATGGCAACGTGGGAAGCAATATTTGGAGCTAGGAAAGAGCATCGAGCACGTTGCCAACTCAAGAAAGCATTGGCGTGTTTGGTAACAACGCCAGGAAGTTTTGGATGGTGAAGAGCACGTTGCCAACTTGGAATATAGGGGCGTTATCCACAACAACTCCAACAAGGCAGCCTGACCATGTCCCCTTCAATGGAAGATATCTTGAGCTACAGAGATCCAAATTGAGTGCTTCCAGTTGCGTTGGAAAGCTAACATTCAGAGCTTTCCAACCATATATGATAGTCTATGGTGGAGCACAAAATTGAAGCCAAACCAGAGTCATCTTTAGGCCCTAAAAACAAGATCATGAAGTTGAAATTCAAGAAGGCTAGAGATGAGCCCTGGAGGGGGGCACGAGCACGTTGCCAACGTGCTAGCAAGAAGGCGTGTTTTGCAACAACGCCAGCCCCAAGTCCCTGCCTTGGGAGGTTAGGCACGGGCACGTTGCCAACTTGGGAGTGTGGGTGCGTTTTTGGCAACAACTTGGCAGCTTGACCTTACCTTCTTTGAGGAAGCATAACTTGAGCTAGGAAAGTCCAATTGAGGTGATTCCAGTGGCATTAGAAAATAGACATCAAGAGCTTTCCAATGATGTATAATAGTTCATATTGAAGCAGAAGGTTGACACTCAAGTTCTGGGCTACATTTAGCATGAAAGTAGAGCCAAAAAGAGGAAAAGCAAGTTGTTAGCAACAACTTGGGCTAGCAACGCCCAAGTCTGAAAGTTCACTCCCAGGAAATTGTGATGCACGTTGCCAACGTGCATTAAGGCCAGCGTTATTGACAAAAACGCCAAACCATTGGGCCAGAAGCATGATGAATGAACTCTTCCTTTCCAAGTCTAGCAACACTTCTTCCAATTGAGCCAAGAATTCAACAAAGAGGAAGCCCATATTTCCAACCCAATTCAAGATCTTTGAAAGAGTTTTGGGACTAGTATAAATAGTGATTGAGTTTGTACTTAGAGGGGACTTTGACACTTAGAACTTTTTCATACTTTTAGCACTTTACTTGAAAGTTCTCTAGTACTTCCGGGAATACACCGGAGAGCTAATTCTAGTTTTTCTTTTGGAACTTCTCTTCTTCATTTTCTGAAGCTTTAAGCATTTCATTATTCTTCTTCTTTTCTTATACCTAGTTTAATTTTTGTTTATGGCAATTGTTGTTAAAATTGGAGCTATGACTCACTAAACCCCACTTTCATTAGGGGGAAGAGCTCTGCTAGTGAGATGTATTGGTGAACTCATCTTCTCCTCCTCAATTCTAGTGGTTGATCTAAAGAGGGAACTCTTGTTCTTCAAAGATTCAACCACCATCGAGAGAGGGGTTAATCTATATGAATTATGTGGTGAATTTGAGGAATGAGCACATAATTCAGTTTAGAGTTCATCCTTTCATGATTTCTTTAATCAATACACCTTGGTTAGTATGTGAGATGTAACTCTCCTTGGTTGAGATTATGGGAATTGTGTGGCTGGATTAGAATTGAGCTCATCTCTTCTCATGAACAACTAGATCACGAGAGTGGCAATTGGTTATGTTGAGAGAAATTGAATCACCAAGAGATTGGGATTCAATTACCCACTTGCCATGGATCTATACCCATGATTGAGAAGGATTTGACTAACATCAATTCATGAAAACTAGCATCTCTGATCCCTAATGATCCTCTCTATCATTACTTCTTATTTCTTTTGCTTCTAGTTGGTTGATTACCCATAACCCAATTCCCTTTTACATTCAGTCAATTTATTATTCTTGTCATCTACATTTTGTTCCTTTAATTCTTGCTATTTACTCTTATGTTCTTTAATTTTCTGCACCCTTTAATTCCTTGCCATTTATCTTTGATGTCATTTAAGTTTCTTGCAATTTAAGTTTCAGTTATTTACTTTCATTTTATTTCTATCTTCTAGTTCTTTACATTCCTTGCCATTTAAATTCTTGAAATTATGTTCAAAAATCAAAATGCTCATGAAATCAAAACTATGTTTGCTTGACTAAATCTACCATTTAATTAAAGTTGCTTAATCTACCAATCCTCGTGGGATCGACCTCACTCCTAGTGAGTCTTATTACTTGATACGATCCGGTATACTTGCCGGTTGTACGTGAAATCTCAATTTTTACGTATCAAGTTTTTGGCGCCGTTGCCGGGGATTGGAAAAGATTGACAATGATTAAGTGAAAGGTGGTTTAGATTAAGCAATTTTTTTTAGTACTTTTGTTAAGCCCACTAACTGTTTGATACTTTGTTTCACTAACTCTAATTCCACTCTAACTCTAGAGTGTCTCACTTGTGATTTTGGTTCTGTTTGTGTATGTCAGGAGCTAGTAGACGTAACATTGAGGACGAGAGAACCCTCCGAAGGATAAGGAGAGCAGAAAGAGGAAAGGGAATAGTTGGTGAAGAGGATTCAGAGGGAGAAGATCAAGTCATGGAGGATGAGATGCACAATCCTGGAGGGGTCAACAACAATGATGGACCACCTAGAAGGGTGCTTTCTTCTTACACCATCCCTGATCCAAGACATTGTGGGAGCAGCATTGCCACTCCAACCGTTCAGGCCAATAACTTTGAGTTAAAACCCCAACTCATCACTTTGGTACAAAACAACTGCTCCTATGGAGGGGGACCTCTTGAAGACCCAAATCAACATCTATCTATTTTTCTGAGGATATGCAATATAGTGAAGACAAATGGAGTGCATCCAGATGTCTACAAGTTGCTGCTATTCCCATTCTCTTTGAGGGATAAAGCCACTCAATGGCTAGAATCATTCCCTAAGGAAAGCCTCAATGATTGGAATGAGGTGATGAGCAGATTTCTAGCAAAGTTCTACCCACCTCAAAAGATCATCAAGTTAAAGACAGAGGTTCAGACTTTTAGGCAAATGGATGGGGAGTCGTTATATGAAGCCTGGGAAAGGTACAAGGCACTAATGAGAAGATGCCCACCTGACATGTTTAGTGATTGGGTCAAACTCCAAAACTTCTATGAAGGCCTAAGTCCAGAAGCAAGGAAAGGATTAGATTACTCATCAGGAGGATCACTCAACATGATGAAAACTGCCGAGGAGGCTCAAGACCTCATTGAGATTGTGGCAAACAATCAGTATTATTACTCATCAGAGAGGCAGCATAATCCAACCCCAAAGAAAGGTGTAATGGAGCTTGAAGGTGTTGATGCTATCTTGGCACAAAATAAGTTAATGCACCAACAAATCCAACAACAAATGGAGATGATAACAAAAAGAATGGATGGCATGCAACTTGCATCAGTGAACACAACAAATCAACCATCACTTGAATGGAGCCAAGGTGAAGGGACCACTGTTGAACAGCCACAAGAACAAGTTCAATACATGCAAAATACTTCAAATTCTCAGGATGAATTTCATGGTGATACATACAACTCCTCTTGGAAAAATCATCCCAATCTAAGGTGGGGTGAAAACCATTGGCAAAAGAACAACAACCACAACCACAACCGTAACACAAATAACCAAAATCACCATGCCACCAACACTAACCAATATAGAAAAACACAAAACACATATCAACACCCTCATAATAACTCACAAACTCACCAAAACAACTTCCCTGCACCAACATCCAACACACAGAATTACCACACTAATCCACCCAACAACTTCCAACAACAATCAACCCCCATCATATCCCCAATTGACCATGAGACCAGAATTGCAAGTCTTGAAGCAACCTTGCAAGCACTTGCTCAAACCACTCAAGCCTTAGCCAAGGGACAAAAGGAACATGAGGTTACCATGAAGAATATTGAGAGACAAGTGGGACAATTAGCCAAACAAGCAGAGTGACCAACCAATGTTCTCCCAAGTGATACAATACCCAACCCAAGAGAAGAATGTAAAGCTCTGTAGTTAAGGAGTGGCAAGGTAGTTGGTGAAAGTTCGAATAAAGAAGCAACAAAACCCACAGAGCAAGACACAGTGGAGATACAAGTGGAGAGGCAGGATGAAGAAAAGGCTTCAACAGCTAACAAAGGCAAAGAGGTTGTCAAGCCACAAGGCAAACCACCCAGTCAAGGAAGCAACCATGATAGCAAGGAGAGTGTGAATCCACAACAAGAAAACAAGAGTGAAGGAGTAAAAGCTTATGTACCCAAGCTTCCGTACCCAACTAGGATACACAAAGGAGCAAAGGACCAACAATTCCCAAGGTTCTTAGAAATCTTCAAGAAACTTGAAATCAACATCCCATTGGCAGAAGCTCTAGAACAGATGCCATTATATGCAAAGTTTCTCAAGGAATTGATCACCAAGAAGAGAAGTTGGCAAGAAAAAGAAACGGTGATTCTCAATCAAGAGTGTAGTGCCATCATTCAAAAGGGGCTACCTCCAAAACTCAAAGACCCTGGCAGCTTCCTCATACCCTGCACGATTGGGAGCATGGCCGTTGACAAATCACTTTATGACCTTGGAGCAAGCATTAACCTAATGCCTCTTACCATGATGAAGAAAATGATGATTGAAGAGCTTAAACCCAGAATGTCACTCCAACTTGCTGACAGATCCATCAAAATACCAAATGGAGTAGTTGAAAACCTTGGTGAAGGTGGGAAACTTCATATTCCCAGCTGATTTTGTGGTCCTAGACATGGATGAAGAGGGAAACAATTCAGTCATTCTTGGTAGACCCTTTTTGGCTACAGCTAGAACAATCATTGATGTGGAAAAGGGAGAAATGATTTTTAGAGTGCATGATGAGCAAATGACCATAAATGTTTTCAAAGCAATGCAACACCCCGTTGAGAAAGAAAGTTGCATGAGGATTGATGTAGTGGACTCTTTGGTTGAAGAAGTACTTGACACAACCATCAAGTGAAACAAGAAGAAGTCCATAACATCAAGGGACAAGAAGAGAACAAGTTGGAAGCATCAGAGGAACCAAGTGAAGCTACGAAAGAAGAGGCACCACAACAAGAGTTGAAACCACTACCTCCTCATCTTAAATATGCATTTCTTGGTGAGAAGGACAGATTCCCAGTGATCATCAATTCTACATTGAGTGCAGAAGAAGAAGAAAAGCTCCTTGTAGTATTGAAAGCTCACAAAGAGGCGTTGGGATGGACCATTGATGACTTGAAAGGCATAAGCCCTGCCGTATGCATGCACAAGATACTCTTAGAGGAGGGTTCCAAACCGGTGGTACAACCCCAAAGAAGATTGAATCCTACAATGAAGGAGGTTGTTCAAAAGGAAGTCCTGAAGTTGTGTAAAGCTGGGATCATCTACCCTATATCTGACAGCCCTTGGGTCAGTCCAGCGCAAGTAGTACCCAAGAAAGGGGGGATGACTGTCATTGTTAATGAGAAGAATGAGCTTATCCCAACACGAATAGTGACAGGGTGGAGAATGTGCATAGACTATAGGAGGCTGAATGATGCTACACGAAAAGACCACTTTCCTCTCCCTTTCATTGATCAGATGCTTGAAAGGTTGGCTGGCCATGCCTATTATTGTTTTCTTGATGGATATTCTGGGTATAACCAGATAGTGGTTGACCCCATGGATCAAGAGAAGACTTCCTTTACTTGTCCCTTTGGAGTCTTTGCATACAGGAGAATGCCATTTGGACTGTGTAATGCTCCAGCTACCTTTCAAAGGTGCATGCTATCAATCTTCTCAGACATGGTAGAAAAATTTATTGAAGTCTTTATGGATGATTTCTCTGTTTTTGGTGATTCCTTCAATACTTGCTTGCACCACTTACCTTAGTCTTGAAAAGGTGCCAAGAAACCAATTTAGTTTTGAATTGGGAGAAATGCCATTTCATGGTACCCGAAGGCATTGTTCTTGGTCATAAAATTTCAAGAAAGGGTATAGAAGTTGACAAGGCAAAAGTAGAAATTATAGAAAAACTTCCTTTGCCAACTAGTGTGAAAGCCGTTAGAAGTTTTAGGGCATGCTGGATTCTATAGGAGATTCATCAAAGATTTTTCCAAAATAGCAAAGCCACTAAGCAATTTGCTGGTGGCAGACAATCCTTTTATCTTTGATGATGAATGCAAACATGCTTTTGAAACTCTAAAGACTAAGCTTACCACAGCACCAATCATCACACCCCCATGTTGGGGACTACCTTTTGAACTCATGTGTGATGCAAGTAACCTTGCAATTGGTGCTGTGTTGGGGCAGAGGAAGGAAAAGAAGCTTCATGTTATCTACTATGCAAGTAAGGTATTGAATGAAACTCAAAAGAACTACACCACAACAGAGAAAGAGCTACTAGCTGTGGTATATGCTTTTGATAAGTTTAGACAATATTTGATTGGATCTAAAGTCTTAGTGTATACTGACCATGCTGCTATTAAGTATCTTATGTCAAAACAGGATGCCAAACCAAGGCTAATCAGATGGGTGCTACTCCTACAAGAGTTTGACATTGAGATAAAAGATAGAAAGGGCAATGAAAATCAAGTTGCTGATCACTTATCAAGGGTACCACAAGATGCATGCCAAGACAACCTTCCATCAATAAATGAAGAATTTCCAGATGAACACCTCTTGCACATTCAACATGTCCCTTGGTTTGCAGATATGGCCAACTACAAGGCGGGGAGAATCATTCCACAAGAGTACACAAAACAACAAGTTAAGAAGCTGCTACATGAGGCTAGGTTCTTCTTCTGGGATGACCCATTTTTGTTCAAAAGATGCTCAGATGGAATGATAAGAAGATGTGTGTCAGAGGATGAGATGAAAAACATACTATGGCATTGTCACAACTCTAATTATGGTGGTCATTTTGGGGCTGAAAGAACGGCTGCAAAGGTCCTTCAAAGTGGTTTCTACTGGCCTTCAATCTTCAAGGATGCTAGAGAGTTTGTGAGCCAATGCAATGAATGTCAGAGAACAGGGGGTTTGTCAAAGAAAAATGAGATGCCTCAAAAGTTCATTTTGGAAGTGGAACTCTTTGATCTGTGGGGAATAGACTTCATGGGACCCTTTCCTCCATCTTACACATTCAAATACATCTTGGTAGCAGTAGAGTATGTCTCCAAATGGGTAGAAGCAATAGCCACCACCACATGTGATACCAACGTGGTCTTGCAATTCCTCAAGAAGAACATCTTCACTAGATTTGGAGTGCCCAAAGGACTTATAAGTGATGGGGGAAGCCACTTCTGCAACAAGCAACTAAATTCTTTACTCCACAAATATGGTGTTACTCACAAAGTGACCACACCATACCACCCACAAACCAATGGGCAAGCTGAACTTGCCAACAGAGAGCTAAAAAGGATTTTGGAGAAAACTGTGGGAACAACAAGAAAGGATTGGGTTAGGAAGCTGGATGATGCACTTTGGGCATATAGGACAGCCTTCAAGACACCCATAGGAAAATCTCCATTTCAGCTGGTGTATGGAAAGGCATGCCACCTCCCTGTGGAGCTTGAACATAAGGCCTTTTGGGCCACCAAACTTCTGAATTTAGATGCTCAAGCAGCAGGAGAGAAGAGGTTGCTACAACTCAATGAACTTGAGGAGTTCAGATTGGAGGCATATGAAAATGCCAAAATATACAAAGAGAGAGCAAAGAGATGGCATGATAAGAGGATCTCTCAAAGAACATTCGAACCAGGCCAAAGGGTGCTGTTATTCAATTCAAGATTGAAGATCTTCCCTGGGAAGCTGAGGTCTAGATGGACTGGTCCATACACCATCACCAAAGTATCACCTCATGGCTATGTCGAATTACTTGATGAAGCCTCAAAACAAACCTTCACAGCTAATGGACATAGGGTGAAGCACTATTTTGGTGGCCCCTGGAGCAAGGAAGAGAGTGTGCAACTCTTAACATGAGCAAAGAAGCTGCAGTGTCAAGCTAAGGACAATAAACAAGCGCTTCATGGGAGGCAACCCATGCACAGGGAGTCTTTTATTCTCATACTTTAGTAATCAATAATGAGAGGTTGCATCATATAAGAGAATAAAAAGTAGACTAGTATATGGTGTATGCAAGGCACTAAGTTTGGTGTGGCCATTCTTGAAGTAATGGCAAAAGTGTGTTTTACAACACTTAGCCACAAACTAAGTTTGGTGTCCATACATACACGAAAATGCTAGACTATGAAAGTGTAGTCATCTATTTTAGTTATATAAAAAAAAACGTTGAAATAGCACATAATGTAGGTAAAATACTAAGTTTGATGTGGCTATCTTTGGAATTAATTCCATAGAACACTTAGTCATAAACTAAGTTTGGTGTCTTTACTTACATTAATAATGCTAGAAAAAAATAGATTAGGGAATCAATTCATAAATTTTAATTTTAGTTTAGTCAATTTTGCATAGGAATATCATCATAAGTTGTTAGCTAGTAATGTCACTTTAAGAATCTCAAGCTTTTGGAATTTTGTTGCAGGAAAGAAAGAAAGAAGTGATGGGGAATCTTGGAAGGGAGATCACGGATGCATTGGAGTCACATGAGTCTTCAACTTTGTGCATTGGAAAGAAGTGAACTCAACATGCATTGGGCACAAGGAAGCATGCTCCCCATGCTATGACCGAACCACTAAGACCATGCATATCTCCACGGAACTCACTAGAATCATGCATCCCCACCAAAGTTCACTTTAAAAAACTTCAACCATATTCATCAAACCTCACTTTTCCTCACTCATCCTTCTTCCCCCATAACCCCATTTCATCACCCGAAGTCACACTCCACCTCCAACTCACTCCATGTTTCCCATATTCTTGCCTTAGGCCTAATCTTTACCCAACAAAACTCATGAAGCACTACATCTCCTCACATAACCGAAACACTCCACCCCCCTCACCATTATTTTCTAGCTTGCCTAAGCCACATTGTTGTCATATATCTCTCCCATTCACAACCACTTTCTTTATGCTTGAGGACAAGCATTCACCTAAGTTTGGTGTGGAAGATTCAACCCTTGCAAGTGAATTTCAATGGCCTCATCATCAAGGGATAGGAGAGAAGATGAATTTGATCAAAGAAGATTCAAATCCAAACACAATGAGCGCATCTTTAGTTGGATGTCAAGCAAAGATGTTGTTCCGGAGTTACCTTTCAAGCTAAAGAAAGATGAATACCCTGAGATACAAAAAATAATCAGAAAAAGGGGATGGGAGCTTCTCTGTGACCAACCTCAAGAAGTGAGCATGCTTCTCATCCATGAGTTCTACACTAATGTGATAAGAGAATTTGATGATGAAGAACCATACATGAGTTATGTAAGAGGTGTGACTGTTGATTTTAGCCCGGACACCATCAACAGGGTGCTAAAGGTCAAGCAAAAACAGTTCAAACGAGCTAGCTATGAAGAAAGGGTTGAAAATGACCCAAAATACATGGATGTGGTGAGCGACTTATGCAGGGTAGGCACGGATTGGGTGTTTGATTCACATGGACAACCACTCAAACTTCGGAGAGGTGATCTCATACCTCAAGCAAAAGGATGGCATGATAGTGAGGAGATCATTGATCTCCACTTCAAATAATTCTGAGGTAACGGTGAATAGAGCAATAATGATCCATTGCATAATGAAAGGAGGGAAATCAATGTTGGAGACATTATAGCCAAGAACATCATTGACATAGCTCAAAAGGTCAAACAGGACAGCTGGCTAGGATATCCTAGCACTATTCTGCGCCTATGTGAAGAAGCTGGAGTGCCTCTGGAAGAATTTGAAGAAACTGATGTGGTCTCTATTGGAAAGCCTCTCACCCGAGAAAGGTTGGAATTTATCACCACAACCCAATTGGAAAGGCAACCTTTAGCAAGAAGGAAAAAGGAAAGAAGTAAGACAAGAGGAGGAGCCTTAAAAAATGGAATAACCCCATACTTTAAACATGAACCAACTCCAAGCCGCCTTGGAAGGAATTTCTGGGCAATATTCACAAATTCAAAGAAGCCAAGAGAAACAAGCTCAACAACAAAGGGACCTTTGGCAATTGATGGATCAACAAAGAGGGGTTCAAGTTCAATGGATGAACCAACAGAATGAATACCAAGCACACATGATGGAACTACAACAAGAAAATATGCCAAGATGCATGAAGCCATCAACAATTCAACTGTTGAATATGGAAAAGCCATGGAGAAAGTAATACAAGAACAAGCTCAACTAAGGAAAGAGCAAGCTCAGCAAAGGGAGCTTCTCCATAGGTTGGATGCTAGACATGATACATTTCACAAAGATTTCAATGAAAGCGAATGTTCAGGGAAGCCAGGCATAAAGACAGACTTGACTATGATATATGCACCCAAGAAAAGCTCAGTTACCTCTGTTCCACACCCCCATTACTCAACCCACAAATTAAAACCTTTAATGAAGCTCGCAAGATATTTGAAGAGCAGGAACTTGCAAGGGTGAGATTTAATCAACAGAGGCTAAAGGAGACAATGATAAGCTCAGGAATTTGGCAAAAAGAAGATCCAAAGGGGGATTCAAACAACAACAAAACAACAAGGAGAGCTAAGAAGGAAAAGAAAAGAAGATCCAAAGGGCAAAGGAAAGCAAGGAGAATCAAGCAAAGAAAAAGGGACATGAAGATAAAGGGAGTACTTTTACTTGTCAATGGAATAAAAGATGTGGAATAAAAGATGTAGTTGAGCAAGAACAGAGAGAATTCTAGCTTAAAAAGAATCATGTTGTCCCATAAGAAAAGTGCTAGCATATTTACTTTTATTGTGAAAGAACCAAGGCCCAAGAAATTCAAAAGAATGCTTGTTTATACAAGACTAGTTTGGTTGAGGATCACAAAGACTTTATAAGTAAAAGCACAAATAACCTTGACAATAAAGAAAACAGAAAACAAAGAATGAAAGGCTAGGCATTGATGAGCGGATATTTTATACGCTTTTTGGGGGTAATTTCATGTAGATTTTAGTATGTTTTAATTAGTTTTTAATAGAATTTTATTAGTTTTTAAGCAAAAATCATATTTCTGGACTTTACTATGAGTGTGTGTGTTTTTCTGTGATTTCAGGTATTTTCTGGCTGAAATTGAGGGAGCTGAGCAAAAATCTGACTTAGGCTGAAAAAGGACTGCTGATGCTGTTGGATCCTGACCTCCCTGCACTCGAAATGGATTTTCTGGAGCTACAGGAGTCCAATTGGCGCGCTCTCAACGGCGTTGGAAAGTAGACATCCAGGGCTTTCCAGCAATATATAATAGTCCATACTTTGCGCAAGGATAGACGACGTAACTTGGCGTTAAACGTCAAGTTCATGCTGCTGTCTGGAGTTAAACGCCAGAAAAACATCATGATCCGGAGTTGAACGCCCAAAACACGTCATAACCTGGAGTTTGACGCCAAGAAAGGCCTTTACACGTGGAAAGCTTTAGTCTCAGCCCCAGCACACACCAAGTGGGCCCCAGAAGTGGATTTCTGCACCAATTATCTTAGTTTATTCATTTTTCTGTAAACCTAGGTTACTAGTTTACTATTTAAACAACTTTTACAGACTTATCCTGTACCTCATGACATTTTCAGATCTGAATTATATACTTTTGACGGCATGAGTCTCTAAACTCCATTGTTGGGGGTGAGGAGCTCTGCAGCGTCTCGATGATTTAATACAATTCCTTTGTTTTCCATTCAAACACGCTTATTCTCTAAGATGTTTATTCGCGCCTTATTGTGAAGAAGGTGATGATCCGTGACATTCATCACCTTCCTCAATCCATGAACGTGTGCCTGACAACCACCTCCGTTCTACATCAGACTGAATGAATATCTCTTAGATTCCCCACAGAATCTTCGTGGTATAAGCCGGATTGATGGCGGCATTCATGAGAATCCGGAAAGTCTAAACCTTGTCTGTGGTATTTCGAGTAGGATTCTGGGATTGAATGACTGTGACGTGCTTCAAACTCCTGAGGCTGGGCGTTAGTGACAGACGCAAAAGAATCAAGGGATTCTATTCCAACCTGATTGAGAACCGACAGATGATTAGCCGTGCTGTGACAGAGCATAGGAACGTTTTCACTGAGAGGATGGGAGGTAGCCATTGACAACGGTGACACCCTACAGAGAGCTTGCCATGGAAGGAACCTGCGTGTGAGAGAGGATTCCAAGGAAGAGTTGAAGTCAAAGGACAAGCATCTCCAAAACTCCAACATATTCCACAATCTTTTATAAACAAGTAACTCTATTATTCCTTATTATTCCAACTTACAATTTTAAGTAGTTTGCAGTTTGGCCTCTTACAAGTAAAATCCAAGTAACTCTATTGTTCAAGTAATCCAAACAATTTTCTTTGACATCCTGACTAAGACAAATAAAATAAATATTAATTGCTTCAAGCCAATAATCTCCGTGGGATCGACCCTTACTCACGTAAGGTATTACTTGGACGACCCAGTGCACTTGCTGGTTAGTTGAACGGAATTGTGCCCACTCGTACCAAAAATCCTAAGTTCCACAATTCTACAATAAATACATTAATGCTATATTGATGTGATCACAATTTCGTCCACCAAGTTTTTGGCGCCGTTGCCGGGGATTATTGAGTTTGGACAATTGAAGTCTTATTTTATTTCTTAGATTAGGAATAATTTACTTTATTCTTATTTTTATTGTTATAGAGTCATTAAATCTTGATAGGATAGTTTCTTTTCAAAAATTTCTTTTCAAAATTTATTATTTTTTTTTCTTAATTAATTGCTAATTTTCGTGAGATTTAGTGTCTTGTTCTAAGTTTGGTGTCAATTGCATATCTCATATTTTTCTTTAAAAAAAATTTCGACTTGTGATTTTTGTTCTTCATTAATCTTCAAGTTGTTCTTGCTTACTTTTCTTGTTTGATCTTGAGTTTTTCTTGCTTTGTGTCTTTTCTTGTTTCACTTGTGTTCCTTTTAAAAGCACCAATTGGAATATCTGCATCAAGTGTCATATTTATTCCCAATTGGCTAAAGCATTGGCTTATATTCTTGAAAAGGGAGCACCAGTACTTTTGAAAATCTTTTTCAAAAATAATTTTTCTTAATTTAATCTTGTGCCAAACTTTAAGTTTGGTGTTTTCTTGTTAATCTTTCTTTAATTTTCGAAAAACTTGTCTTGATTTTCTAAAAATTTTAAGTTTGGTGTTCTTTCTTGTGTTCTTGGTGTTCTTGTGAATCTTCAAAGTGTTCCTGAGTTTTTCTTGTGTCTTGATCTTAAAATTTTTAAGTTTGGTGTTCCTTGGTGTTTTCCCTCCAAAAATTTTCGAAAATAAGGAGCATTAGATCTAAAAATTTTAAGTCTTGTGTCTTTTGTGTGTTTTTCTCTTTCATCATAAAATTCAAAATTCAAAAAAAAAAAATTTTATTTTCCAATTTTTTTTTAAAAAACTACTTTTTCGAAATTTTTAATATAAACTTCAATTTTCAATTTCAAATTTTTCGAAAAAAATTTTCACAAAATACTTTCAAAATATATTTTTTATATATATTCCATTTTTTTTATTATTCCATTACTATAAAATAAATAATTATCAACATATAAATTCTCAACTTGTATTTCAATATGGAAGCAAGTGGGAATGAACAGTCCAAGAGGACTCTGGGGTCATAAGCTAACCCCACTACTGCTTCATATGGGAGTAGTATCTGTATACCCTCCATTGGAGTTAGTAGCTTTGAGCTGAATCCTCAGCTCATTATCATGGTGCAGCAAAACTGCCAGTATTCTGGTCTTCCACATGAAGAACCTACAGAGTTTCTGGCACAATTTCTGCAAATTGCTGATACAGTACATGATAAGGAAGTAGATCAGGATATCTACAGACTATTACTGTTTCCATTCGCTGTAAAAGATCAAGCTAAGAGATGGTTGAATAACCAGCCTAAGAACAGCATAAAAACATGGAAACAGCTGTCAGAAAAATTCCTGAATTACTATTTCCCTCCCAAACGGATGACGCAGCTAAGGCTAAACATCCAAGGCTTCAAACAAGGAGATCATGAATCCCTTTATGATGCTTGGGAGAGATACAGAGAGATGCTAAGAAAATGCCCCTCTGAAATGTTTTCAGAATGGGTGCAATTAGACATCTTCTACTATGGGCTCACAGAAAAAGCTCAGATTTCTCTAGACCACTCAGCTGGTGGATCTATACACATGAGAAAAACAATTGAAAAACAATTGCCAGAAATCAGCATCTGTACCTAAGCAGTGAATCCTCTATGAAAGAAGAAGCTAAAACAGTAACTGCAGAACTCAGTCCAGTGGATCAGGCTAATGAATTCAATCAACAATTAGATTTTCTAACTCAGCAACTAGCCGAGTTCAAGGAAATATTACAGGAAACAAGAATGGCTAACAGGAACATGGAAGTGCAATTAAAGCAGACAGAAAAGCAACTGTCAAAACAAATAACAGAAGAATGCCAAGCAGTTCAATTAAGAAGTGGGAAAACATTAAATACCTCACTTCAAAGCAGCAGGAAACCAAGAAATGAACAAGAGGATACTCAAAATCCCTCTGAGGACAATCAGAGCCCAGAGAGGAACAGAGCTGGCACTGAACGCCCAGACCATGCTCATTCCTGGCGTTCAACGCCAGAAACAAGCATGGATCCGGCGTTGAACGCCCAAAGGGAGCATGGTTCTGGCGTTCAAACGCCAGTAACAAACAAGGAAGTAGCGTCTAACGCCACTCCAGCTCCCACCACTGGCATTCAAATGCCAGTGGGGAATCAGTCACATACAAGTACTGACCTTTCTAAAAAGGCTTCCCAACCCACTTCTGTAGGTAATAAACCTGCAGCAACTAAGGTTGAGGAATACAAAGCCAAAATGCCTTATCCTCAAAAACTCCGCCAAGCGGAACAGGATAAGCAATTTGCCCGCTTTGTAGACTATCTCAGGACTCTTGAAATAAAGATTCCGTTTGCAGAAGCACTTGAGCAAATACCTTCTTATGCTAAGTTCATGAAAGAAATCTTAAGCCATAAGAAGGATTGGAGGGAAACTGAAAAAGTCTACCTCACTGAAGAATGCAGTGCAGTCATTCTGAAAAGCTTACCTGAGAAGCTTAAAGATCCTGGGAGCTTTATGATACCATGCACATTAGAGGGTAATTGTACCAAGCAAGCTTTATGTGATCTTGGGGCAAGTATCAACCTAATACCTGCATCTACCATCAGAAAGCTTGGTTTAACTGAAGAAATTAAACCAACCAGGATATGTCTTCAACTTGCTGATGGCTCCATTAAGTACCCATCAGGCGTGATTGAAGACATGATTGTCAAGGTTGGGCCATTCGCCTTTCCTACTGACTTTGTGGTGCTGGAAATGGAGGAGCACAAGAGTGCAACTCTCATTCTAGGAAGACCTTTCCTAGCAACTGGCCGAACCCTCATTGATGTCCAAAAAGGGGAAGTAACCTTGAGAGTCAATGAGGAGGAGTTCAAGTTGAATGTTGTCAAAGCAATACAACATCCAGACACCCCAAATGACTGCATGAGTGTTGATATTATTGATTCTCTGGTAAGAGAGATCAATATGGCTGAGAGTTTGGAATCAGAGCTAGAAGACATCTTTAAAGATGTTCAGCCTGATTTGGAGGAGTCAGAAAAGATAACAGAACCTCTGAAAATCCCTCAAGAAGAGGAGAAACCTCCAAAACCCGAACTCAAACCATTACCACCATCCCTAAAATATGCATTTCTGGGAGAAGGTGATACCTTTCCTGTAATTATAAGCTCTACCTTAGAGCCACAGGAAGAGGAAGCACTAATTCAAGTGCTAAGGACGCACAAGTAAGCTCTTGGGTGGTCCATTAGTGATCTTAAGGGCATTAGCCCAGCCAGATGCATGCACAAAATCTTGCTGGAGGATGACGCCAAGCCAGTGGTTCAACCACAAAGGCGGCTGAATCCAGCTATGAAAGAAGTGGTGCAGAAAGAGGTCACTAAATTACTAGAGGCTGGGATTATTTATCCTATTTCTGACAGCCCCTGGGTGAGCCCTGTCCAAGTTGTCCCAAAGAAAGGAGGCATGACAGTGGTTCATAATGAAAAAAATGAACTGGTTCCTACAAGAACAGTTACAGGGTGGCGTATGTGCATTGATTATAGAAGGCTCAATACAGCCACCAGAAAGGATCATTTTCCTTTACCATTCATAGACCAGATGCTAGAAAGACTAGCAGGTCATGAATACTACTGCTTTCTGGATGGATATTCAGGTTATAATCAAATTGCAGTAGATCCCCAGGATCAGGAGAAAACGGCGTTCACATGCCCATCTGGAGTGTTTGCATACAGAAGGATGCCATTTGGCCTGTGCAATGCACCTGCAACCTTTCAGAGGTGCATGCTCTCAATTTTCTCTGATATGGTGGAAAAATTCCTGGAAGTCTTCATGGATGACTTTTCAGTATTTGGAGACTCATTCAGCTCCTGCCTTAACCATTTAGCACTTGTTCTGAAAAGATGCCAAGAGACTAACCTGGTTTTAAACTGGGAAAAATGTCACTTTATGGTGATTGAAGGAATTGTCCTTGGGCACAAAATTTCGAACAAGGGGATAGAGGTGGACCAAGCTAAGGTAGAAGTAATTGAAAAATTGCCACCACCTGCTAATGTTAAGGCAATCAGAAGCTTTCTGGGGCATGCAGGATTCTATAGGAGGTTTATAAAGGATTTTTCAAAAATCGCCAAACCTCTGAGCAACCTGCTAGCTGCTGACACGCCATTTATCTTTGATAAAGAGTGTCTGCAGGCATTTGAAACCCTGAAAGCTAAATTGGTTACAGCACCAATCATCTCTGCACCAGACTGGACATTACCATTTGAATTGATGTGTGATGCCAGTGACCATGCCATTGGTGCAGTGTTGGGACAAAGGCATGACAAGCTTCTGCACGTCATTTACTATGCCAGCCGTGTTCTAAATGATGCACAGAAGAATTACACAACCACAGAAAAAGAGCTACTTGCAGTGGTTTACGCCATTGACAAATTCAGATCCTATTTAGTAGGATCAAAAGTGATTGTGTACACTGATCATGCTGCTCTTAAATATCTACTCACAAAGCAGGATTCAAAACCCAGACTCATCAGATGGGTGTTGCTTCTGCAAGAGTTTGATATAGAAATAAGAGACAGAAAAGGGACAGAAAATCAAGTAGCAGATCACCTGTCCCGAATAGAACCAGTAGAAGGGGCGTCCCTCCCTCTCACTGAAATCTCTGAAACCTTTCCGGATGAGCAACTGTTTGCCATCCAGGAAGTGCCATGGTTTGCAGACATTGCAAACTACAAGGCAGTGAGATTCATACCCAAAGAGTACAGTAGGATGCAATCAAAGAAGTTAATCACAGATGCAAAGTACTATCTTTGGGATGAACCATATCTCTTCAAGAGATGTGCAGACGGAGTAATCCGTAGATGTGTGCCTAAAGAAGAAGCACAGAAGATCCTTTGGCATTGCCATGGATCACAGTATGGAGGACATTTTGGAAGTGAGCGAACAGCCACAAGAGTCCTCCAAAGTGGCTTCTACTGGCCTACTCTCTATAAAGATTCCCGAGCATTTGTGCTTAATTGTGACAGTTGCCAAAGATCAGGCAACCTGCCTCACAGTTACGCCATGCCTCAACAAGGAATCTTGGAGATTGAGTTGTTTGACGTATGGGGTATTGACTTCATGGGACCTTTCCCACCATCATACTCAAACACTTATATTCTGGTGGCAGTGGATTATGTATCCAAATGGGTGGAGGCTATTGCAACACCCACTAATGACACTAAAACAGTGTTGAAATTCCTCCAGAAACATATCTTCAGCAGATTTGGTATCCCCAGAGTATTAATCAGTGATGGGGGCACTCATTTCTGCAATAAACAGCTTTATGCTGCTCTGGTACGTTATGGAGTCAACCACAGAGTGGCTACTCCATATCATCCACAAACTAATGGGCAAGCTGAAGTCTCAAATAGAGAACTCAAAAGAATCCTGGAACGGACTGTAATTAACCGTAGAAAGGATTGGGCAAGAAGCTTGGATGATGCTCTGTGGGCATACAGAACAGCATTCAAGACCCCTATAGGGACCTCTCCATACCAGCTTGTGTATGGAAAGGCGTGTCACTTGCCAGTGGAACTGGAACACAAGGCCTACTGGGTAACCAGATTCCTGAACCTTGATGCCAAGTTAGCTGGAGAAAGACGATTACTCCAGTTAAATGAGCTAGAGGAATTTAGACTCAATGCTTTCGAAAATGCAAAAATCTACAAAGAGAAAGCAAAAAGATGGCATGATAAGAAATTGTCATCCAGAGTCTTTGAGCCAGGACAGAAAGTTCTGTTATTTAATTCAAGGCTCAAATTATTCCCTGGGAGATTAAAATCCCGGTGGAGAGGTCCATATGTGATTACAAGTGTATCACCATATGGATACATAGAACTTCAGGATAGTGACTCTAACAAAAAGTTCATTGTTAATGGACAAAGAGTCAAACATTATCTTGAAGGCAATTTTGAGCAAGAATGCTCAAAACTGAGACTTGATTAAAACTCAGTAATAGTCCAGCTAATGACATTAAAGAAGCGCTTGCTGGGAGGCAACCCAGCCATTTACAAAGTTTATTTACTAATTAAATAAATTTTCTTTTTTTACAGGTTTAGGTCCAAATCTCTTCAAGGTAAAATAGCAATTGGTTGGATTCACAGAGTTATAAAGAAAATTGGAAGCTTACTGGCGTAAAAAAAGCCAGTAAGAAACATTTTGGGCGTTGAACGCCCAAAAGAAGCACCCACTGGGCGTTCAACGCCAGAAAGATGCATCAACTGGGCGTTGAACGCCCAGGAGAAGCAACATGTGGGCGTTAAACGCCCAAACCATGCAGCAGTTGGGCGTTTAACGCCAGGAAGGTGGGGAGGAGGTAAAATTCGTTTTTCTTTATAATTTTTCTAAATTTTTATGTTTCAATTCATGATTTCTTGCATAAACATGTTTCAAAATGTCATCCTTCAATTCTAAAATTTTTAATCCTAATTTCTAGAAACACTAATTTCTAAAATCCCTTTTTCAAAAATATCAAATATATCTTAATTCATAAGCCCAAATCTTTTTCCAATCTAAATCTTTTTCAAATCTTTTTCAACTCATCTTATCTTTTTATGAAAATGCCTTTCCTTCTACTCCTCTCCTTTCCTTTCTTTTGCTTGAGGACAAGCAAACCTCTAAGTTTGGTGTGATTTGCCATGATCACTGAGCTAAAACTCATTAAGATCATGGCACCTAAGAGAACAGGAAGAGCAAGGATGTGAACTTAAGGGAGCTGAAGTGTCAGAAATTAATTCTTGAAGGCACCCCACAGACTAGAGGAACATCCACTTTCCAAAATACAGGTTGTTAAGTTCTAATTCCAGCTTTAACTCTGTGATAGTATTATTTCAGAAATTTACCTTAGGAGATATATAGTAGTAGTAGTAATTAGTATGTCTATTTTGAATTTATTTCCAATTAAGCTATAAGTTATTTTTCTCATCATCATCAGGCATAAATAAAGTAGTAGAATTTTTTTTAGAATAAAGAAGTAATCTATATTTATGAGTTCTTAGTAATAAAGACTATAATTAATTATATGTGGTGGCAATACTTTTTGTTCTCTGAATGAATGCTTGAACAGTGCATAAATTGTACCTTGAATTTGATGAATATTGGCTCCTGAAAGGATGAGGAACACGAAAATTATTATTGATGATCTGAAAAATCATGAAATTGATTCTTGAAGCAAGAAAAAGCAGTTCAAAAAAAAAAAAAAAACAAGCCATGAGCACTAGCCAAGAGTAAAAAGGGGATCCAAGGCTTTGAGCATCAATGGATAGGAGGGCCCAAGGAAATAAAATCCAGGCCTAAGCGGCTAAACTAAGCTGTCCCTAACCATATGCTTGTGGCATGCAGGTCCAAGTTACAAGCTTGAGACTGAGTGGTTAAAGTCATGATCCAAAGCAAAAGAGTGTGCTTAAGAGCTCTGGACACCACTAACTGGGGACTTTAGCAAAGCTAAGTCACAATCTGAAAAGGTTCACCCAGTTATGTGTCTGTGGCATTTATGTATCTGGTGGTAATACTGGAAAACAAAGTGCTTAGGGCCACAGCCAAGACTCATAAAATAACTGTGTTCAAGAATCAACATACTACACTAGGAGAGTCAATAATACTATCTGAATTCTGAGTTCCTAAGGATGCCAATTATTTTGAAAATTTAAAGATACAAGGGGATGCCAAAACTGTTCAGAAACAAAAAGCTACAAGCCCCGCTCATCTAATAAGAATATGAGCTTCATTTAAAACTCTAAAATATTATTACTTCTTAAATTTTGCTAAAGCCTATTTTATTTATCTAGTTGCTTGAGGACAAGCAATAGTTTAAGTTTGGTGTTGTGATGAGCGGATATTTTATACGCTTTTTGGGGGTAATTTCATGTAGATTTTAGTATGTTTTAATTAGTTTTTAATAGAATTTTATTAGTTTTTAAGCAAAAATCATATTTCTGGACTTTACTATGAGTGTGTGTGTTTTTCTGTGATTTCAGGTATTTTCTGGCTGAAATTGAGGGAGCTGAGCAAAAATCTGACTTAGGCTGAAAAAGGACTGCTGATGCTGTTGGATCCTGACCTCCCTGCACTCGAAATGGATTTTCTGGAGCTACAGGAGTCCAATTGGCGCGCTCTCAACGGCGTTGGAAAGTAGACATCCAGGGCTTTCCAGCAATATATAATAGTCCATACTTTGCGCAAGGATAGACGACGTAACTTGGCGTTAAACGCCAAGTTCATGCTGCTGTCTGGAGTTAAACGCCAGAAAAACGTCATGATCCGGAGTTGAACGCCCAAAACACGTCATAACCTGGAGTTTGACGCCAAGAAAGGCCTTTACACGTGGAAAGCTTTAGTCTCAGCCCCAGCACACACCAAGTGGGCCCCAGAAGTGGATTTCTGCACCAATTATCTTAGTTTATTCATTTTTCTGTAAACCTAGGTTACTAGTTTACTATTTAAACAACTTTTACAGACTTATCCTGTACCTCATGACATTTTCAGATCTGAATTATATACTTTTGACGGCATGAGTCTCTAAACTCCATTGTTGGGGGTGAGGAGCTCTGCAGCGTCTCGATGATTTAATACAATTCCTTTGTTTTCCATTCAAACACGCTTATTCTTATCTAAGATGTTTATTCGCGCCTTATTGTGAAGAAGGTGATGATCCGTGACATTCATCACCTTCCTCAATCCATGAACGTGTGCCTGACAACCACCTCCGTTCTACATCAGACTGAATGAATATCTCTTAGATTCCCCAACAGAATCTTCGTGGTATAAGCCGGATTGATGGCGGCATTCATGAGAATCCGGAAAGTCTAAACCTTGTCTGTGGTATTCCGAGTAGGATTCTGGGATTGAATGACTGTGACGTGCTTCAAACTCCTGAGGGCTGGGCGTTAGTGACAGATGCAAAAGAATCAAGGGATTCTATTCCAACCTGATTGAGAACCGACAGATGATTAGCCGTGCTGTGACAGAGCATAGGAACGTTTTCACTGAGAGGATGGGAGGTAGCCATTGACAACGGTGACACCCTACAGAGAGCTTGCCATGGAAGGAACCTGCGTGTGAGAAGAGGATTCCAAGGAAGAGTTGAAGTCAAAGGACAAAGCATCTCCAAAACTCCAACATATTCCACAATCTTTTATAAACAAGTAACTCTATTATTCCTTATTATTCCAACTTACAATTTTAAGTAGTTTGCAGTTTGGCCTCTTACAAGTAAAATCCAAGTAACTCTATTGTTCAAGTAATCCAAACAATTTTCTTTGACATCCTGACTAAGACAAATAAAATAAATATTAATTGCTTCAAGCCAATAATCTCCGTGGGATCGACCCTTACTCACGTAAGGTATTACTTGGACGACCCAGTGCACTTGCTGGTTAGTTGAACGGAATTGTGCCCACTCGTACCAAAAATCCTAAGTTCCACAATTCTACAATAAATACATTAATGCTATATTGATGTGATCACAATTTCGTCCACCAGGCATCAATGACAAAATTTGGATATGTGTCTGTGGTGATAGATGTTAAGAGACATACTTGGGCTAGTAAATCCGAGGGGTGCTTCATCACCCGATAACTTGAGTTAACTAACTCGGGATTATCGATTGAAAACTCACAATCAAGAGTAGCTCTATAACAGAACATTTAGCAACCCAAAGAGGTGCTGGACACCACTATCCAAATAAAATTTCAATGTTATATGCCTGTGATTGAATGTGTTAAGGAAAGAGGCTTGAGTTAGTAAATCTTTAAGAGTGTCTCAACACTTAACAACTTGAACCAACTGGTTTGGGATTGTTGATTGAAAACTTATGCTAAAGAGCCGCCTTAAGACAAGATTTCGAGCTTGTTTGAAATAAGAAGGAATATAAAAAAAAAGAGGAGAAAAGCATCAAGTAAAGAATGGTTCAAGGATCATGTGCTGTGATAATAGAAAAGGTCTAGTGAAGTTAACCAATTTAGTATTGAAGCAAGCATTTTAATTGAGAGAGTTGAGTAGCCGTGTTCAATTACAATAAATTGATGATCACACAAGTGAGGATGACATGCTCAATGAAAAATTACTCTCTGGTAGAACATTCAAGTCTTACATCTTAGATTCTTGTGACAAAGTTTTTATATTTTGCTTGAGGACAAGCAACACTTTAAGTTTGGTGTTGTGATGCAATTGCATATTTGTTATATTGGCTAGTTAGTTTAGTTGGTTTTAGCTTAATTTCACTCATTTTCTCTAAATAAACAAGTCCTTTTATGAGTTTTATCTTCATGCATGGGAATACCAAGGAACATGTTGATTCTAGCCAAATTCATGCAAATGATTTAAGGAATGCATACATGAATGAGTATGAATGAATCTCATGAAATTTATTGCATGAATGGGTAAGACTTTGAAGCTATTTCCTTTGTTGATGATAGGTGATGAAACAAGAAAGCATGGAAGCAAGAATGATGCAAGCTGGGCAAGAAGAAGTTGGCGTTGCCAACTTGGAGATAGTGGGCGTTGTTCATGGCAACGCCAGGCAACCTTGGAAGAGAAGTGGCGTTGCCAACTTGGAGGAAGGAGTGAGTTGTTATGGGCAACGCACACAAGTAAGCTTGGCCCTGGAGGAAGAGAAGCTGGCGTTGCCAACGCCAGGAACCATAGGCGTGTTTCAAGGCAACGCCAAGCAACAAATGGAGCCTTGAAGAGGAGCTCGAGGGCGTTGCCAACGCCAAGAACCATAGGCGTTATTCAAGGCAACGCCAAGCAACTTTGGCACCATAGGAAACAACCTCGAGCACGTTGCCAACGCCACTATCATTGGCGTGTTCCTTGGCAACGCCAGAATGTGCTGCCAGCCAAGTTGCCAACGCCAGAATGTGCTGCCAGCCAAGTCTTGGTGCCAATCAAGTTGCCAACGCCAAGTCTTGGTGCCAACCACGTTGCCAACGCCAGGAACCATTGGCGTGTTTCAAGGCAACGCCAGGAAGCAAATATGGAGCCTTGAGGAAGGCTCGAGCACGTTGCCAACGTGCTGAAGAGAAGGAGTGTTCATCAACAACGCCAGGAATGGTTGCTTGGCTAGGCACCAAGTCTTGGGTGCCAACCAAGTTGCTAACGCCAGGGAGGAGTGCCATTCACGTTACTAACGCCAGGGAGGAGTGCCATTCACGTTGCCAACGCCAGGGGATAGTGCCAACCACGTTGCCAACGCCAGCTTCTATAGGCGTGTTCAATGGCAACGTGGGAAGCAATATTTGGAGCTAGGAAAGAGCATCGAGCACGTTGCCAACTCAAGAAAGCATTGGCGTGTTTGGTAACAATGCCAGGAAGTTTTGGATGGTGAAGAGCACGTTGCCAACTTGGAATATAGGGGCGTTATCCACAACAACTCCAACAAGGCAGCCTGACCATGTCCCCTTCAATGGAAGATATCTTGAGCTACAGAGATCCAAATTGAGTGCTTCCAGTTGCGTTGGAAAGCTAACATTCAGAGCTTTCCAACCATATATGATAGTCTATGGTGGAGCACAAAATTGAAGCCAAACCAGAGTCATCTTTAGGCCCTAAAAACAAGATCATGAAGTTGAAATTCAACAAGGCTAGAGATGAGCCCTGGAGGGGGGCACGAGCACGTTGCCAACGTGCTAGCAAGAAGGCGTGTTTTGCAACAACGCCAGCCCCAAGTCCCTGCCTTGGGAGGTTAGGCACGGGCACGTTGCCAACTTGGGAGTGTGGGTGCGTTTTTGGCAACAACTTGGCAGCTTGACCTTACCTTCTTTGAGGAAGCATAACTTGAGCTAGGAAAGTCCAATTGAGGTGATTCCAGTGGCATTAGAAAATAGACATCAAGAGCTTTCCAATGATGTATAATAGTTCATATTGAAGCAGAAGGTTGACACTCAAGTTTTGGGCTACATTTAGCATGAAAGTAGAGCCAAGAAGAGGAAAAGCAAGTTGTTAGCAACAACTTGGGCTAGCAACGCCCAAGTCTGAAAGTTCACTCCCAGGAAATTGTGATGCACGTTGCCAACGTGCATTAAGGCCAGCGTTATTGACAAAAACGCCAAACCATTGGGCCAGAAGCATGATGAATGAACTCTTCCTTTCCAAGTCTAGCAACACTTCTTCCAATTGAGCCAAGAATTCAACAAAGAAGAAGCCCATATTTCCAACCCAATTCAAGATCTTTGAAAGAGTTTTGGGACTAGTATAAATAGAGATTGAGTTTGTACTTAGAGGGGACTTTTGACACTTAGAACTTTTTCATACTTTTAGCACTTTTACTTGAAAGTTCTCTAGTACTTCCGGGAATACACCCGGAGAGCTAATTCTAGTTTTTCTTTTGGAACTTCTCTTCTTCATTTTCTGAAGCTTTAAGCATTTCATTATTCTTCTTCTTCTTTTCTTTATACCTAGTTTAATTTTTGTTTATGGCAATTGTTGTTAAAATTGGAGCTATGACTCACTAAACCCCACTTTCATTAGGGGGAAGAGCTCTGCTAGTTGAGATGTATTGGTGAACTCATCTTCTCCTCCTCAATTCTAGTGGTTGATCTAAAGAGGGAACTCTTGTTCTTCAAAGATTCAACCACCATCGAGAGAGGGGTTAATCTATATGAATTATGTGGTGAATTTGAGGAATGAGCCACATAATTCAGTTTAGAGTTCATCCTTTCATGATTTCTTTAATCAATACACCTTGGTTAGTATGTGAGATGTAACTCTCCTTGGTTGAGATTATGGGAATTGTGTGGCTGGATTAGAATTGAGCTTCATCTCTTCTCATGAACAACTAGATCACGAGAGTGGCAATTGGTTATGTTGAGAGAAATTGAATCACCAAGAGATTGGGATTCAATTACCCACTTGCCATGGATCTATACCCATGATTGAGAAGGATTTGACTAACATCAATTCATGAAAACTAGCATCTCTGATCCCTAATGATCCTCTCTATTATTACTTCTTATTTCTTTTGCTTCTAGTTGGTTGATTACCCATAACCCAATTCCCTTTTACATTCAGTCAATTTATTATTCTTGTCATCTACATTTTGTTCCTTTAATTCTTGCTATTTACTCTTATGTTCTTTAATTTTCTGCACCCTTTAATTCCTTGCCATTTATCTTTGATGTCATTTAAGTTTCTTGCAATTTAAGTTTCAGTTATTTACTTTCATTTTATTTCTATCTTCTAGTTTTTTACATTCCTTGCCATTTAAATTCTTGAAATTATGTTCAAAAATCAAAATGCTCATGAAATCAAAACTATGTTTGCTTGACTAAATCTACCATTTAATTAAAGTTGCTTAATCTACCAATCCTCGTGGGATCGACCTCACTCCTAGTGAGTCTTATTACTTGATACGATCCGGTATACTTGCCGGTTGTACGTGAAATCTCAATTTTTACGTATCACAAGCTCTTTTTCTCTGCTTTTTGAGCTGAATCCTTCTGTAACTCTGTGAATTCCTTCGTTTTTGATACTTGCCTCTGTAAAAACAAATCATATAGCCTCCTAATGACTGGGTTGCCTCCCAGCAAGCGCTTCTTTACTGTCTTTAGCTGGACCTTTACTGAGACTCACTCAAGTCTCAGTTTTGAGCATTCCAGCTCAAAATTGCTTTCAAGATAATGCTTGATTCTCTGTCCATTAACAATGAACTTTTTGTCAGAATCAATATCCTGAAGCTCAACATATCCATATGGTGACACTCCTGTAATCACATACGGATCCCTCCACCGGGATTTGAGTTTTCCTGGAAACAATTTGAGCCTAGAGTTGAAGAGCAGAACTTTTTGTCCTGGCTCAAAGACTCTGGTTGACAACTTCTTGTCATGCCATTTCTTTGCCTTTTCCTTATAAATTTTTGCATTTTCAAAGGCATTGAGTCTGAACTCCTCTAGCTCATTTAACTGGAGCAATCTTTTTTCACCAGCTAACTGAGCATCCATGTTTAGGAATCTGGTTGCCCAGTAGGCTTTATGCTCCAGTTCTACGGGCAGATGACATGCCTTCCCATACACTAGTTGGTATGGAGAGGTTCCTATAGGAGTCTTGAATGTTGTTCTGTATGCCCACAGAGCATCATCCAAGCTCTTTGCCCAATCCTTCCTTCGGGCTATCATAGTCCGTTCTAGGATTCTTTTTAGCTCTCTGTTAGAGACTTCAGCTTGCCCATTTGTCTGTGGATGATACGGAGTTGCCACTTTATGGCTGATTCCATATCTAACCATAGCAGAGTATAGCTGTCTATTGCAGAAATGAGTGCCCCCATCACTGATTAGTACTCTGGGAACACCAAACCTGCTGAAGATGTGTTTCTGGAGGAATTTCAGCACGGTCTTGGTATCATTAGTGGGTGTAGCAATTGCTTCTACCCACTTAGATACGTAGTCCACTGCCACCAGAATGTAAGTGTTTGAGTATGATGGTGGGAATGGACCCATGAAGTCAATTCCCCATACATCAAACAATTCTATCTCTAATATCCCTTGTTGAGGCATGGCATATCCGTGAGGCAAGTTACCAGCTCTTTGGCAACTGTCACAGTTACGCACAAACTCTCGGGAATCTTTATAGAGAGTAGGCCAGTAGAAGCCACATTGGAGGACTTTAGTGGCTGTTCGCTCATTTCCAAAATGCCCTCCATACTGTGATCCATGGCAGTGCCATAGGATCTTTTGTGCTTCTTCTCTGGGTACACATCTGCGGATTACTCCGTCTGCACATCTCTTAAAGAGATATGGTTCATCCCAGAGGTAGTACTTGGCATCTGAAATTAATTTCTTTCTTTGCACTTTGCTGTACTCCTGGGGTATGAACCTCACAGCTTTATAATTTGCAATATCTGCAAACCAAGGAGCTTCCTGAATGGCAAAGAGTTGCTCATCTGGGAAAGTCTCAGATATCTCAGTAGAAGAGAGGAACGCCCCAGCTACTGGTTCTATTCGGGACAGATGATCAGCTACTTGGTTCTCTGTCCCTTTTCTGTCTCTTATTTCTATATCAAACTCTTGCAGAAGTAACACCCATCTTATTAGCCTGGGTTTTGAATCCTGCTTTGTGAGTAAGTATTTAAGAGCAGCATGGTCAGTGTACACAATCACCTTGGATCCTACTAGGTAAGATCTAAACTTGTCAATGGCATAAACCACTGCAAGTAATTCTTTTTCTGTGGTTGTGTAATTCTTCTGTGCATCATTTAGAACACGGCTGGCATAATAGATGACGTGCAGAAGTTTGTTATGCCTCTGTCCCAACACTGCACCAATGGCATGATCACTGGCATCACACATTAATTCAAATGGTAATGTCCAATCTGGTGCAGAGATGACTGGTGCTGTGACCAGCTTAGCTTTCAGGGTCTCAAACGCCTACTGACACTGTGTGTCAAACACAAATGGTGTGTCAGCAGCTAGCAGGTTACTTAAAGGTTTTGCAATTTTCGAAAAATCCTTTATGAACCTTCTGTAGAATCCTGCATGCCCCAGAAAGCTTCTGATTGCCTTAACATTGGCAGGTGGTGGTAATTTTTCAATTACCTCTACCTTTGCCTTATCCACCTCTATTCCCCTGCTTGAAATTTTGTGCCCAAGGACAATTCCCTCAGTCACCATAAAGTGACATTTCTCCCAGTTTAAAACCAGGTTAGTCTCTTGGCACCTTTTCAGGACAAGTGCTAGGTGATTAAGACAGGAGCTGAATGAGTCTCCATATACTGAGAAGTCATCCATGAAGACTTCCAGAAATTTCTCTACCATATCTGAGAAGATAGAGAGCATGCACCTCTGAAAGGTTGCAGGTGCATTGCACAGACCAAAAGGCATCCTTCTGTAGGCAAATACGCCAGAAGGGCATGTAAATGCTGTTTTCTCTTGGTCCTGAGGATCTACTGCAATTTGGTTATAGCTTGAATAGCCATCCAAAAAGCAGTAATAATCATGACCAGCTAGTCTTTCTAGCATTTGGTCTATGAATGGTAAAGGAAAATGATCCTTTCTGGTGGCTGTATTGAGCCTTCTGTAGTCAATACACATACGCCACCCTGTGACTGTTCTTGTAGGAACCAGTTCATTTTTTTCATTATGAACCACTGTCATGCCTCCCTTTTTGGGGACAACTTGGACAGGGCTCACCCAGGGGCTATCAGAAATAGGATAAATAATCCCAGCCTCTAGTAATTTAGTGACCTCTTTCTGCACCACCTCCTTCATGGCTGGATTTAGCCTCCTCTGTGGTTGGACCACTGGTTTGGCATTATCCTCCAACAGGATCTTGTGCATGCATCTAGCTGGGCTAATGCCCTTAAGATCACTTATGGACCACCCAAGAGCTGTCTTGTGTGTCCTCAGCACTTGAATCAGTGCTTCCTCTTCCTGTGGATTTAAAGCAGAGCTTATAATCACTGGAAAAGTTTCACCCCCTCCCAGAAATGCATATTTCAGGGATGGTGGTAGTGGTTTGAGTTCAGGTTTGGGAGGTTTATCCTCCTCCTGAGGAATTTTCGAAAATTCCTTTGTTTCCTGTGGTTCTTCTTGATCAGGCTGAACATCCTTGAAGATGTCTTCAAGCTCTGATTCTAGGCTCTCAGTCATATTGATCTCTTCCACCAAAGAGTCAATAATGTCAGCGCCCATGCAGTCATTTGGTGTGTCTGGATGCTGCATAGCTTTCACAGCATTCAACTTGAACTCATCCTCATTGACTCTCAGGGTTACTTCCCCTTTTTGTACATCAATGAGAGTCCGTCCAGTTGCTAGGAAGGGTCTTCCTAGAATGAGGGTTGCACCTTTGTGCTCCTCCATTTCCAGCACCACAAAGTCAGTTGGAAAGGCAAATGGCCCAACCTTGACAATCATATCCTCTATTATGCCTGATGGATGTTTAATGGAGCCATCAGCAAGTTGGAGGCATATCCTGGTTGGTTTGACTTCTCCAGTCAACCTAAGCTTTCTGATAGTGGATGCAGGTATTAGATTGATGCTTGCTCCAAGATCACATAGGGCTGTCTTGGTGCAAGCGCCTTCTAATGTGCATGGTATCAGAAAGCTTCCAGAATCTTGAAGCTTTTCTGGTAAGCTTTTCAGAATGACTGCACTGCATTCTTCAGTGAGAAACACTTTTTCAGTTTCTCTCCAATCCTTCTTATGACTTAAGATTTCCTTCATGAACTTAGCATAAGAAGGTATTTGCTCAAGTGCCTCTGCAAACGGAATCTTTATTTCAAGAGTCCTTAGATAGTTTGCAAAGCGGGCAAATTGCTTATCCTGTTCCGCTTTGCGGAGTTTCTGAGGATAAGGCATCTTGGCTTGATATTCTTCAACCTTAGATGCTGCGGGTTTATTCCTTACAGAAGTGGTTGAAGAAGCCTTTTTAGAGGGATTACTGTCAGCACTTTCAGGTGTCTGATCCTCCCTTGGCGTCTAAACGCCAGGATTGGGTGGAAAATGGGCGTTTAACGCCAACTTTTCCCCCTTTTCTGGTGTTTGAACGCCAGAACTGGGCAAGGAATGGGCGTTTAACGCCAGCTTTCCTTCCCTTTCTGGCGTTTGAACGCCAATAATATTCCTCTCTGGGCTCTTACTATCCTCAGAGGGATTTTGAACAGTGGTTTGGTTATCCTCTGTCAATTGTTCCTTGTTTGGCTTTTTGCTCTTTTGAGCAGTGGTATTCAGTGTCTTCCCACTCCTCAGTTGAACTGCTCGACATTCCTCTGTTATCTGTTTAGATATTTGCTATTTTGCTTGATTCAACTGCAGTTCTATGTTCTTGTTAGCAACTTTAGTTTCATGGAGCATCTCTTTAAATTCTGCTAACTGTTCTGTCATCAGGAGCATTTGTTGATTAAGCTCAATCATCTGTTCTTGAGGATTAGGGTCAGTGACTACTGCCATGACTTCCTCTTTTGGAGAGAACTCATTGCTAGAGTACAAATATTGATTTCTAGCAACAGTGTCTATAAGCTCTTGAGCTTCTTCAATTGTCTTCCTCATGTGTATAGATCCACCAGCTGAGTGGTCTAAAGACATCTGAGCTTTTTCTGTAAGCCCATAGTAGAAGATGTCTAACTGTTCCCACTCTGAAAACATTTCAGAGGGGCATTTTCTAAGCATACCTCTATACCTCTCCCAGGCATCATAAAGGGATTCATTATCCTCTTGTTTAAAGCCTTGGATGTCCAGCCTTAGCTGTGTCATCCTCTTTGGAGGGTAAAAATGATTCAGGAATTTGTCTGATAACTGTTTCCATGTCTTTATGCTTGCTGTAGGTTGGTTATTCAACCACCTTTTAGCTTGATCTTTTACAGCAAATGGAAACAGTAATAGTCTGTAGACATCCTGATCTACCTCTTTATCATGTACTGTGTCAGCAATTTGCAAGAACTGTGCCAGAAACTCAGTAGGTTCTTCCTGTGGAAGACCGGAATACTGGCAATTTTGCTGCACTATGATAATGAGTTGAGGATTTAGCTCAAAGCTGCTTGCTTTGATGGGAGGTGTACAGATGCTACTCCCATATGCAGCTGTAATGGGGTTAGCATATGACCCCAGAGTCCTTTTGGACTGATCAATTCCGCTTAGGTCCATAATGGACAAAAGGGAAATGATAATGATTGCAAATAGATAAATTTTGTTTTTTTTTTGAATTAACTGAAAATTAAAATAAAAAGCAAAAGGAAATTAAAATAAAAATTCGAAAATCAAAAAGAAAATAAGATCAAAGCAAATTGAGAACTGAATCAATTTCTTAATTAAAAAGATTTTGAAAAAAAAAGCGATTAGAAAGATATGATTGAAAAGTTTTTATGAAAAAGATTTGATTTTTGAAAAGAGGAAGGAGAAAAACAACAAAATGACACCAAACTTAAAATTTTTAGAAAATCAAACACTAATTTTCGAAAATCAAAAGAAAAGCAAAAGCATGCAATTGACACCAAACTTAAAATATGAACTAGACTCAACTAAAAGACTCTAAACCAACAAAAATAAAACAGTCCTAATCTAAGCAACAAGATAAGCCGTCAGTTGTCCAAACTCGAACAATCCCCGGCAACGGCGCCAAAAACTTGGTGCACAAAATTGCAATAACACTTTTGCAATTCCGCACAACTAACCAGCAAGTGCACTGGGTCGTCCAAGTAATACCTTGCGTGAGCAAGGGTCGATCCCACGGAGATTGTCGGCTTGAAGCAAGCTATGGTTATCTTGTAAATCTTAGTCAGGATATCAAAAATTATCAGGATTGATTGTAAAAAGCAAAAGAACATGAAATTAGTACGTGTTCAGCAGTAATGGAGAATAGGTTGAGGCTTTGGAGATGCTCCATCTTCTGAATCTCTGCTTTCCTACTGTCTTCTTCATCAAACACGCAAGGCTCCTTCCATGGCAAGCTGTATGTAGGGTTTCACCGTTGTCAGTGGCTACCTCCCATCCTCTCAGTGAAAATGTTCCTATGCTCTGTCACAGCATGGCTAATCATCTGTCGGTTCTCGGTCAGGCTGGAATAGAATCCAGTGATTCTTTTGCGTCTGTCACTAACGCCCCGCCTACTAGGAGTTTGAAGTACGTCACAGTCATTCAGTCATTGAATCCTACTCAGAATACCACAGACAAGGTTTAGACCTTCCGGATTCTCTTGAATGCCGCCATCAGTTCTAGCTTATACCACGAAGATTCTGGTTAAGGAATCCAAGAGATATCTACTCAATCTAAAGTAGAACAGAGGTGGTTGTCAGGCACATGTTCATAGTTGAGAATGATGATGAGTGTCACGGATCATCACATTCATCCGGGTTAAGAACAAGTGATATCTTAGAATAGAAGCAAGCATGATTGAATAAGAAACAGTAGTAATTGCATTAATCCATCAAGACACAGCAGAGCTCCTCACCCCCAACCATGGGGTTTAGAGACTCATGCCGTGAAAGGTACACAAAGAAATGTGTAAAGTGTCATGAGGTACAGATACAATGTCAAAAGATCCTATTAATAGTGAACTAGTAACCTAAGGTTTACAGAAATGAGTAAATGACAGAAAAATCCACTTCCGGGCCCACTTGGTGTGTGCTTGGGCTGAGCATTGAAGCTTTCATGTGTAGAGACCTTTTCTGGAGTTAAACGCCAGCTTTTATGCCAGTTTGGGCGTTTAACTCCAAGTTTTATGCCAGTTCCAGCGTTAAACGCTGGAAGTTCTGAGGCTGATTTGCAACGCCGGTTTGGGCCATCAAATCTCGGGCAAAGTATGGACTATTATACATTGCTGGAAAGCCCAGGATGTCTACTTTCCAATGCCGTTAAGAGCGCGCCAATTGGGCTTCTGTAGCTCCAGAAAATCCACTTCGAGTGCAGGGAGGTCAGAATCCAACAGCATCTGCAGTCCTTTTCAGCCTCTAAATCAGATTTTTGCTCAGATCCCTCAATTTCAGCCAGAAAATACCTGAAATCACAGAAAAACACACAAACTCATAGTAAAGTCCAGAAAAGTGAATTTTAACTAAAAACTAATAGAAATATACTAAAAACTAACTGAATCATACTAAAAATATACTAAAAACAACGCCAAAAAGCGTACAAATTATCCGCTCATCAGTAACTTGTTTCTGGCATTTGACTCTAGCTTGCAACTTGTTTCTGGTGTTTAACGCCAGAATAGGGCAGAAAGCTGGCGTTGAACGCCAGTTTGCATCGTCTAAACTTGGATAAAGTATGGACTATTATATATTACTGGGAAGTCCTGAATGTCTACTTTCGAAAGCAATTGAGAGCGCGCTATTTGGACTTCTATAGCTCCAAAAATTCTATTTCGAGTGTAGGGAGGTCAGAATCCAACAGCATCTACAGTCCTTCTTCAGCCTCTGAATAAGATTTTTGCTCAGGTCCCTCAATTTCAGCCAGAAAATACCTAAAATCACAGAAAAACACACAAACTCATAGTAAAGTCCAAAAATGTGAATTTTTCTTAAAAACTAATAAAAATATACTAAAAAGTAGCTAGATCCTACTGAAAACTATCTAAAAACAATGCCAAAAAGCGTATAAATTATCCGCTCATCAGTCTCAGAGGGGGAGTACCCTGTCATATTTTCACTAGAGGCCGTGCTATCTAGAATGTAGTGCCCGTTACACTCTTGGAATATAGTGCTCGCCACACTTCATAATCAGAGAGAGATTGTGGTGCAATAATAGAGAATCCTCAACCTAACTCATTCATACCACAATCAAAAACTGAATCGAAGGGAAACCTCAACGTTCTATCCAATCCTTGATGTAACAAGAGAGGAAATCCTCAATCCTACTTGTCCACCCTAACATAAGAGAGAGAATCCTCAATCTCAACTTGTCTATCCATGAGTGGGACAAACCATCATCCTCACCGTGGGCGGGACGAACTACCATCCCCACAATATTTAAAACATTTCATTTTACAAATTTTTATTGGGGAATTACTCAGTTCAATCTATTATATCCACATGCATCATATTGAAAGCCTATAATATTATTTTCACATAGCATTATATAGTGCTTATCCGAAATCGAAACCCGTACCTTAGTTGACGGCGGTTCGAACCTCTTGAACCTTCCTCTTCGACCAATCCAAACCTCACTTAATTGAAGCTTTAATCAACACCAACCAAGTCAAACACTCAAGAAACTCTATTCAATCCAATCACATCTAAATTTTACATTGTTTGTACTAGGGTTTTCACACAAATTGGGAAAAGTGGAGGGGAAGAATTTCCTTACCTTGCTCTATATGATCATGGGTCAAAACCCCGTTAGAAATTGAGCTTGATCTTCCTCTAAAGTATCAAAATCACTAATTTCAATACCCACATACCCAAAAATGAAAAATTATAAAAAAAATAGAGAAATGCGATAAGGTTTTCGTGATTACTCACCGTAAAAGTAGTATAAAACGCATGGCTGCAAACGGGTCATCGATCGGAGCTCCAATTTATGAGAAAAATGAATTTGAAGAAGGAGATGAATAGTGAAGTTAGGGTTTTCTCTCTTCTCTTCTCTCATGCTCAAGCCCCTCTCTCTCAATTGGTGAAAATGGATGAAAATGGGTTAAAGTCACGTTTATGGTTGTTATAAGTGAAGGGGGTTTTTATCCTTTCGCCTATTGGCTCTATCTAGGGCCAAATTTTTAAGGATAAGTGGTGCGGTATTTTATAACCCACAAAATAACCGGCAAGTGCACCGGGTCGTACCAAATAATACCTTACGTGAGTAAGGGTCGATCCCACGAGGATTGATGGATTAAGCAACAATAGTGTTTGATAGGATTAGTTAGACAAACAGAAAATAGTGTTTGGAAGTTCAAAAGTATTAAACAGTAAATTCATAATACTAAAGACAGGTAGATAAATAAGTTGGAAATAAAATATTGAGAAAACAGTTAAGGTTTCAGAGTTATCTATTTTTCTGGATTAACTTTTCTTACTAACCAATTTAATTATGCAGGATTTAATTCATGGCAAACTATATGTGACTAGACCCTAATTCCTTAGACCTTCCTAGTATCCTCTAAAATTCATTAACTGCCAATTCCTTGGTCAATTGAATCCAATTAGAGGTGATAATCAATTTCTAGTTTATATGCCACAAGAATCCTAATTATTCAAAAATAAGGGGATTATATGTCACGTATCCTGTTAAATACAAACAATTAGAAATTCAGTATAATATATTTTCAAGTTGTTGTTCAAGTAAAGAGCTTTTCCAAGTTTTACAAGAACTCAATTAGAACATGGGTCATACTTCTGTTCCACCCAAATTCATAAAATAAAGAACGAAAACAATTATTGAAATATAAATCAAAATATGGATTAAATTAGAAAGATCAAACGAATCAATCCATACAAATAGACAGAGCTCTAACCTTAACAATGAAGGATTAGTTGCTCAAAACATGGATTAAATTAGAAAGATCAAACGAATCAATCCATACAAATAGACAGAGCTCTAACCTTAACAATGAAGGATTAAATCAAAACATGGATTAAATAAAGAATGAAAACAATTATTGAAATATAAATCAAAACATGGATTAAAATAGAAAGATCAAACGAATCAATCCATACAAATAGACAGAGCTCTAACCTTAACAATGAAGGATTAGTTGCTCATGGTTTAGAGAAGAAAACTAGAATTCTGGTAAAATATACTACCTTCCAATCTGATGGCATCAGATCCCTTTTTATAACTAATCCTAATAAATTTAAAATCTAATTATCTAAAATTAAAAATAATATCTTTTCCTAAAAATAAGATTTTGAATTTAAATTTGAATTAATTAACAGGTCTTCAGCTGATGGGTGGGGACCACTTGATTTGTCCATTCTGCAGCTTCTAATCTGTGTTTTCTAGGCTGAAAACTCGGTCAAAACAGCCCAGAAATTGCCCCAGCATTTTTCTGCGTTTGCTGCACGTGGCGCATGTCATGCATACGCGTCAGTCACGCGTACACGTCGATGGTCTTTTTCGCAAGTCACGCGGATGCGTTGGTCACGTGGATGCGTCGTTGAGCAAATCTTCAATTCACGCGTACGCATCAGTCATGCACACGCGTCGCCATGGATACCTCTAAATCACGCGCACGCGTCAGGCACGTGTGCGTGTCGCTCCTCGCAGCCATCTCCTTTGATTCTTGTGCTGCAGAAACTCCATCAAATCTAGCCGAATGCTACCTAAAATAAACAGTATTGCACAAAACTCAAAATAGCATCCATAGTGGCTAAAATATAATTAATTCTCGACTAAACTCAACAAAATCTATGCAAATTCACTAGGAAAAGATAAAAAAGATGATCACGCATCACAACACCAAACTTGAACTGTTGCTTGTCCTCAAGCAACCAAAACTAACATAGGCTTAGGATGTGAATTTGCATGAGAATGAGAGTTCGATTAAGCTCATGTCTCTTTTTATAGTGGTGTTTATAACTGTAATCCTGGATAGGTTTGGCATCTCACTCTCCTTTGAATCAGGAGGATGTCATTGTCATTCGGAATTAGAATCCGAATAATATTATGAATTCTCTGATCTTTATATTTCAGTTTAATCCTTGAACACAGCAAAATTGACTTTAATTTTTTTTTTTTGGTGCTTTGCATCTTGAGCCTAGCCGTGACTTTAAATATTTTGTCTCAAGGATTACTTGACACAGAAACACCACAAGCACTTAACTGGGGGACTCTCTTTGAGTCTTGATTTTTTCTTTCAGTTACTCCCAGACAGTGGTGTGATGCCAAGGCATCTTAGGCTAGTTTCACTAGCATTTTTCTGTTAGTTTTAGTTGTTTTATGCATTTTCTTGAGCTTAAAGTAACCAAGAATGGTTAAATGAACAACAAAGCAATGAACCATCCAAAACATTATGATTATGATGCAATTTCATGAGTTTTTAGTTATATTACTTGAATGCTATGAATGGATGATTTCTCATGAAATTTTGCAAGACTTTGATGCAATTGTTTGGATGATTTCAGGGAAGAAGAGGCTAGGCAAGGAAGCAACAAAATCAATAAAGGAAGCTTGAATATCAAATAGGACGTTTAAGCTAGGACGTTTAAGCTCCAGTTTAAGGTTAAACTGGAGCTTAAACGCCAAAATCATGAGAAGAGAGGAAATGCTGTAACTGGCGTTTAACCTCCAGTTTGACCTCAAACTGGAAGTTAAATGCCAGAATGAGAGAAGGCACTAAGGAGCATTCCACGTTTAACCTCCAGTTTGACCTCAAACTGGAGGTTAAACGCCAGAATGATGATTTGAACCAAAGGAGCATTCCACGTTTAACCTCTAGTTTAACCTCAAACTAGAGGTTAAACGTGTTCGACACTTTCTTCTCACTAAGAAGCATTCCACGTTTAACCTCCAGTTTGACCTCAAACTGGAGGTTAAACGCCAGAAGCAAGAGAGGCACCAGAAGAGTTTCACGTTTAACCTCCAGTTTGACCTCAAACTGGAGGTTAAACGTGTTCGATAGTTTTTCTCCTCCAGGGTGTGTTCTTCATTTCCAAGTTTAACCTCCAGTTTGACCTCAAACTGGAGGTTAAACGTGTTCGAACCATATTATGCACCAGGAAGCCATTTCCACGTTTAAGCTCCAGTTTGACCTCAAACTGGAGCTTAAACGTGTTATATGGAACAGCTTGATCATGCCTTCTTCAAACATAAATAACTTGAGCTACAAAACTCCAAATGAGGTGATTCAAAATGCATTGGAAAGAAGACATCTAGAGCTTTCCAAGCATATATGGAATGCATGGTGGATACTAAAAATTGAGGGAGAAAACAGCCCCGTAATGTGCATAGAAAAGCATAGTACCAACATGCAATCAGGCCAGCTGACCTCTTCACCTTCCATGGAGTATAACTTGAGCTATAGAGATTCAATTGAGGTGCTTCCAGTTGCGTTAGAAAGCTGACATCCATAGCTTTCCAACGAGATATAATAGTCTACATTTGGCATCAAATTGGCAAGATTGACAAGAGAACAAAGTGACGACTCAAGAAAAGGGGGTGCTTTCTTCATTTCCAAGTTTAACCTCCAGTTTGACCTCAAACTGGAGGTTAAACATGTTCGATCCAAATTGCCGCCAGGGGTTGCTTTCTTCATTTCCAAGTTTAACCTCCAGTTTGACCTCAAACTGGAGGTTAAACGTGTTCGACTATGTACACTCCTGGGGTGCTTTCTTCCAATTCCACGTTTAAGTTTTAGTTTGACCTTAAACTAAAACTTAAACTTCAACTTAAACACCACCATTTGAAAAGGTTTCTGGGCCAATTATATTGAAGTTTAAGTTAGCAATTGAGCACAAATATTAACTTAAACTTATTATGGCATGAAACCCAATTGAATATCATGGTTTATGAGATTGGGCCTGAAGAATTGATGAGTCTGGATCATCCATTTGTTGAGTTGTGTGTCATTACTTGTTTATCACTAAGTTTGCTCAATGAATGTTACAGATTTGAATCACAGCCTCATCAGGATTATGGACCATAAACCCAAAGCAAAAGGAATTCAAGGAAAGGCCTCAAAGCCCAAGAAACACAACAGAAGCTCAATTTAGAAAGTGTATAAATAGGATAGAATTGAAGTTAGTTAGGATCTTTGGGAACTTTTTGACCTTTTGACACTTTTTGGCACTTTAGAACTTTTCATATTGTGTAATTGAATTCTGAGCTATGACTCACTAAACCCCTTTCATTGGGTTAGGGAGCTCTATTGTAATTCAATGAATCAATAATAGTTTTATCTTCTTCTTCAATCTTTTCTCTTGAATTTGGTTAGAAAGCTTCTCGATCTAAATCCATTGGGTAATTGTCTTGGGAAAGAAATTATCCATAATTGGAATCCTTCGGAACCTTGGGAAAGGAATGGAGGATTCATGCTAGAGAAGCTTTCTCACAGTGAATTGGATTGGGGTTTGGATGGATATTGTGACATGTAATCCTACCAAATTGTGGTCCATGAAATTGTGTGGTATAATCAGTGATCAAGCTTCATCTCTTCTTATGAACATTTAAACCAAGGGATTGGGAATTTGTTTGTTTTTAGAGAGAATTGGTGAGCCAAGGAATTGGGATCCAATCATATAAGATTGCCAAGCAAGATTCAATGAATGCATTGGTTGAGGAAGAGATGAAAATGTTTTGATTCGGAGATTTCAATATCTCCTGACCCCAATGAATTCCCCATCTCTGATCTACCTTTTCTATTTACATTCTGCAATTTCAATTCATGCAAATCCTCCCCAATTCCCTTTTAATTTCAGCAATTTACTTTCTAGCACTTTAATTCTCGCAATTTAAGTTTATGCAATTTCAATTCCTTGCAATTTACATTTCCCGCCAATTTACTTTATGCAGTTCACATCCAATTCTTGATTTCGCTCAACTAACCAAACTTCTAATTCGAATTGCTCACTCAACCAATCCTTGTGGGATTCGACCTCACTCTATTGTGAGTTTTTACTTGACGATAACCGGTGCACTTGCCGGAAGGAATTTTGCCGATCGTGCAATTTCCTTAATCGTAGCTATACTCAGTTTATAGCGCATCAAGTTTATGGCGCCGTTGCCGGGGATTGGTTTTCGATTGACAATTCTCAAATTGGAAGTTAACTAGATTGAGCATTTTTCTTGTTTTTGTTAATTTAGTTCTAGTTTCTTGTTGAATTTTTAAATTCTGCACTCTGTTACTTGCTTTTTCTTTCTTTATGCCTTTAAATTCAAGCAACTAACTCACTAACCCACTAACTATTTGAATTAATTCCTCAACTGCTCTAACCATACTCTTCCATTAACCAAGAGTATTCCACTTGTTGTTGCTTGTGGTGTGTTCTTGTATGACAGGTAGAAGAGGAGAAACATCAACTCCTCCATATACCGAACCAGAGAGGACCCTTCATAGACGTAGAAGGGAAGCAAGAGGGAAGAGAGTACTGAGAGAAGAGGAATCTGAAGGAGAATCTGAGGACAACTTTGAGGAAGCTCTAGATCTCAACATGGATAGAGAATTTCACAACCATGAGAGGGCTGATGGAAACAATGCCATTCCTGAGAGAAGGGTTCTTGGTTCATACATAAACCCAACCTCTGGGAATTGTGGTAGCAGCATTCAGAAACCACCCATTCAGGCCAACAATTTTGAACTCAAGCCACAGCTAATATCACTGGTGGAGAACCATTGTTCATTTGGTGGGAGTGCTAATGAAGATCCAAACCAACATCTCACCAAATTCCTGAGAATTTGCGACACTGTGAAGTCCAATGGAGTCCAGGACGATGCCTATAAACTGCTCTTGTTCCCATTTTCACTTAGGGACAAGGCAGCTAAGTGGTTGGAATCATTCCCAAGGGACAGCCTAACAACCTGGGATGAGGTGGAGAGCAAGTTTCTGGCACGTTTCTACCCCCCACAAAAGGTCAATAGGCTTCGATCTGAGGTTCAAACTTTTAGACAACAAGATGGTGAGACGCTCTACGAGGCATGGGAGAGGTTCAAAGAATTGACAAGGAAATGTCCACCCAACATGTTCCCTGAATGGGTGCAATTGCATATTTTCTATGATGGACTTTCTTATGAATCAAGAAAGGCTGTAGACCATTCATCAGGAGGTTCATTGAACAAAAAAAAGACTGTGGAAGAAGCCATTGAAGTGATTGAGACAGTGGCTGAGAATGAGTACTACTATACTTCAGAGAGACACAACACTAAGGGAGTCATGGAGCTGAACCATGTTGATGCAATTCTAGCCCAAAACAAGGTGTTTGCCAAGCAACTAGCAGAGCTCACAAGGAAATTAGACACAAAGCAAGTGGCTGCAATACACACACAAGATCAAGAGGAAGCAAGCATTGAAGGAGGTGATTGGGAAGAGGCCAACTATGTGGGAAACCAACAAAGGCAATCATATGATCCATATTCCAACACTTACAACTCAGGATGGAAGAACCACCCAAACTTTGGGTGGGGAAACCAACAAACCCAACCACAAAACCACAAACCTTACAACCACAACCAACATAACAATTCCACATACCAAAACTCCAACCAAAGATCATACCAAGCCACACAAAACACTTACTCCCAACCACCATACCATGGCCAAATTAATCAACTTGCCCAATCCAATCCGAACCAACAATTTCAAGATCAATTAAACAGGATAGAAGGAATACTAGCAAACATGGGTCAAGACATAACCGAATTGAAAGCCTTTAAGGAAGATGTGAGATCGACCTTAAGAAGCCATGGTGAAAAACTCAAGTGGATGGAGTCTCGAGTAGGAGAGCTATCTCAACAGGCCCCCAAATCAACCGCAGTGTTCCCTAGTGACACAGAGAAGAATCTTAAAGGGGAACAAAAGGGAGTGAGATGGGAAGAATGCAAGGTCATCACCATGTTGAAGGAAGTCCCAGGAATCTTGAAGGAAGGTATGGAAGAAGCTAAGCAGGAAAGTGAAGCTGAGCAAGCCAAGGAACTGCAAGAGGAAGGCATGCTGGAAACATACCAACCAAAAGCACCATTCCCTCAAAGGTTAGGAGGAGGTGAAAAAGGGAAAACATATTCAAGGTTCTTAGAGACATTTAAGTCTCTCCACATCAATATTCCCTTCCTTGAGATCCTCCAACAGATGCCTACACACATCAAGTATTTGAAGGAATTGCTGAGCAAGAAAAGAGTTTTGAAGAGAGGACAAACTGTAATAATGAACAAGGACTGCAGTGCACTCATCAAGAAGGATACGGTCTCTAAGAAAACAGATCCAGGAAGTTTTCATATCCCATGCATCATAGGGGAAACAAAAATTGACAGAGGATTCTGTGATCTAGGAGCTAGCATAAATGTGATGCATCTGACTCTTATGAGGAGGCTACAACTGAATGAGGTGAGATCCACTGATGTAATCATACAACTGGCTGACAAAACTCAAAAGCAAGCTGAAGGGATAGTTGAGAATGTGCTGGTGAAAGTGGGGAATTATTTTTTCCCCACAGACTTTGTCATTTTGGACATGGAGGAAAGCTACCTACACCCTATCATTCTAGGAAGGCCATTTCTAGCCACCGCTAGAGCGCTCATAGATATAGAACAAGGAGAGCTAATTTTGAGAGTACATGATGAACAGCTCATTTTCCATGTTTTCAAACCTGTATCTGAGCCTGAACCAGAACCTGAAAAGCCTAAGGATGATAGTAGCCATCTGTGTTTGGAGGAAAGCAATCCAGCAACTGAAACTCTGAAACAATCCTTGAAAGGCAAACAAGAATTGCAAGAGTTAAAGCCACAAGAATCAATAGAAACAGCTCAGAAGGACCCTCCTGTCATAAGGGTCAATGAAGAAAGCCTCAAGAAAGAGGGAAGAATTGTAAAGAAATTGCCAAGAGGGTGGAGAAACAAGAAAATTCCCACTGAAGGTTTCTCTCCGGGAGATAAAGTAATATCAAGTCATTATTTGCCAATCCCACCTGGCCTCAAACCCATCCCTTCTCAGCTCCCTCAAGTGTTCACAATCAAGAAAGTTCTTTCTATGGAACATTTGGAAATCATTAAGGAATCAAATGGGGATGTTTCCATAGTGAGAGGAGAGGACATCAAGCATTACAATCCACCCTAACAAGGGACAACCGTCAAGCTAGTGACGTTAAAGAAGCGCTTGTTGGGAGGCAACCCAACCTGAGGTAATACTCTTTTGCTGTCTCTTTTAATTTTTTCAATAAAAAGGGTAAAGTAGCTTCTGTGCATTGCAAGGAATTAAGTTTGGTGTTTCACACCAAACAATGGATCTGTGGATCAATAATTCAAAGGGGAATGTGTGACTCTAAGTTTGGTGTTCCACCATAAAGATCAACTGAACACAACAACCTTTGAATTGTATGAAAGAAACAACCATTTTAAGCAATCACAAAACGCTTATAATCCTTAGCAGCAACTTCATTCCAAGGAAAATTCAAGGATTCAAAGAACAGAGAAGTGAGTAGGAGACTAAGTTTGGTGTTCACACACCAACTTAAGACTCAGACACTTGCCCATATATAGTTGAGCTAACCACTCAAGTGCTTGAGAAGCAAGCAACTTCATCACTCTTTGCAGGAAAGAAACAAAGAACTTAGAAAGAACATGAAGCAACAACTAGGAGCAGAAGGAGAAATCAAATTGTTTCCTGGCAGCAAAGAGAAAACAAGAAATTTCACAAGGTGGTGTTGCTCCTTGACCATTCTTTAAAAGGCAAACAAAAGCATGCTTGTTCTGGTTTAAACTGTAATTGTAAATCTTTCTGGAATGTGAAGTTTTTAGTATGTTTGTTTGTTTACTGCTTTGAATAAAATAAATGCCTAGATGTTTGGATATAACTCCACCTTCTTAAACAAATGCTTGTCATGCTTGTTCTGTTTCCAAAAATTAAAAGAAAGGTTTGAACAAAAGTAACTTGGCTCAATTAGTGACAAATCAAGTAGAATTAAGTGGTGGTATGCATGCTTGATTGTTTAGTTAGCTCACTGGAAATTGAGTGTAGAATTATCATTTTGTGTAGAAGTTGAATACTGTCTATGGATCTTGATGAATAAATGTCCTTGGCCATGAAAAAGAAAGAAAAAGAAGAAGAAAAGCCACTGAAAAAGGCAACCAAAAAGCAAAAGAATTAAGAAAATAAAGCTAGGCACCAATGGTTCGAACTTTTGAGACATATGCCTGTGGTGTTATTGTACTAGGATCTGCTTGGATGAATAGGTTCTGTGGAGTGTTTCAACACTTGGTAACTTGGGTTAACTAACCCGGGATTATCAACCAAAAGTCCATTATCAAGAGCAACCTAGCTACAAAACATTTAGTTACACAAAGAGGTGCTGGGCACCAATGTCTCAAAAAGAAATGTGAACTAAAATGCCTGTAGTGGATATGTGTACTGCACTGATAAGAAAAAGAAAATGCCAAAGGCTTGTGCAACACATGACACTGAGCAAACAAGGAGCAAAGGAGCTCTAAGAAAAAGAAAAACAAAGAAAGAAAAAGTGCTAAGGACATAAGAAAAACAAGAGGCCATAGCAGTGTTTAATGGATGCAATAAAAAGTGATAATCCTACCTGATAAGACTGAAAAAGTGATGCTGCAACTTTCTGCATAAAACCCCTCTGATGAACTTCAAATGCTTGCTAATATAGCCAATGTAATTGCTTCTGTTTCATACTTTCTTCTCAAACCTCTCAGGACTTGCTTAGGGACAAGCAAGTATTAAGTTTGGTGTTGTGATGCCAAGGCATCTTAGGCTAGTTTCACTAGCATTTTTCTGTTAGTTTTAGTTGTTTTATGCATTTTCTTGAGCTTAAAGTAACCAAGAATGGTTAAATGAACAACAAAGCAATGAACCATCCAAAACATTATGATTATGATGCAATTTCATGAGTTTTTAGTTATATTACTTGAATGCTATGAATGGATGATTTCTCATGAAATTTTGCAAGACTTTGATGCAATTGTTTGGATGATTTCAGGGAAGAAGAGGCTAGGCAAGGAAGCAACAAAATCAATAAAGGAAGCTTGAATATCAAATAGGACGTTTAAGCTAGGACGTTTAAGCTCCAGTTTAAGGTTAAACTGGAGCTTAAACGCCAAAATCATGAGAAGAGAGGAAATGCTGTAACTGGCGTTTAACTTCCAGTTTGAGGTCAAACTGGAAGTTAAACGCCAGAATGAGAGAAGGCACTAAGGAGCATTCCATGTTTAACCTCCAGTTTTGTAAGAACCGCAACGAATCAATCGGTTAATTAAGTGAATTAATTGCCCAAATTAGATTCCGAAAGGTTAGAGAGAGAATTTGAGGATTTAAAGGTGATTTTTGGACTCAGTGAGTCTTTCTGAGTCAGAAAATGTGCTTTCTACGAAAAACCGTGAAAAATTACGAACCGGCAATCAAACCGGTTGAACCGGTTCAAGTCTGCCTGGTACCGCATGAGAAAAGTGAAAACCATCAAAAACCTTAGAAAAACATTAGCAATGGAAAACTGGGCTTTAATTTTAAAGATTTGGCCCGAAGTTAGGCCAAACGGGCTAAAAACGCTAACGGGTTTGACCGGGCCCAAGTTGGGCCCAAGCCCAACATATAAATACACTTAAATGAACCCATTTCAGCCACTTTCACCCTCATAACCTAAACACAACAGCAGCTGAAGTGAGGAGAGAGGTGAGAGCTTTCCACCATTGTTACTATTCACTTCAAACTTCCCAAGCTCATATCTTGAGCTACGGAGCTCCGATCGCCACACCGTTTGCGGCTACGCGTTCCTTGTGAAGAGCTCTACAAAACCCACCCAAGAAACCCTCAAGGTAATCACGAAATCCTTCCAGTTCTGCTCTTCAAAATTTCGGGTTTCATTAGAGTTTTGGGTTAAATGGGTTTTTGTGATTTTGGATGTTTAGGTTTGCTCTAATCCTTGCTTAGCTTTGGATTTGCGTTGTCAAATCTGTTGGGAAAGGTAAAAGCTCTTAAACCCTTGTGAGATTATGCTTATGTTGAACCCTAGGTTGATTTGTGGTGATTTATATGTATATAGTTTGATTATTGTGGCTTTGGGAGCTTTTGGAACTTATTTGTGCTTGTTGGAGTGGATTTGAAAGCTTGGATTGTGGTTGGAAGCTTGTTGGTGCTCATTTTGAGTTTGGGTGCATAAAAGGAATTGGCCAAGGTATGGTTTCGGTTTCCTCTATGTAGTATATAATATTCATGGACACATAGGCTAGTGACCAATAGGATAGGTTGAATTAAAATGATTGTTGGTATACTAAATGTTGATGAATTGATGAATGTTGAGTTGATTGTGATGAATTATAATGATATGATGATGTTGAATGATTGTATGGATTGGGAGTTGGTTCTTATAATGATTGTAGTGTTATGATTTATGAAATGGTGGGTTTGATGGTGATTTTGATCATAAGTGTTATATATTTGATGTTGGAATTGAGAATAATGAAATGAGAAGAAAAATGTGGTGAGGTTGATGTATTATGCCATAACAGGTACATTTTGATGAAAAATGGAGCTTTGGATGGTTTGGTATGATTTAGTATGGGTATGGTGAGATAGTGTGGTAATTGTGAAGTTTGGAAAAATTGAGTTTTTGGTAAACTTTGTTTGATCATAACTTTTGCCTCGATTTTCAAAATTGATTGAAAATTGTTTAGAATTAAAGATCTTTGAAAATTCTTCGAATCAGTATAAGGTTTGTGAAAATTGAAATTTTGTAGAGAAAGTTACGATCATTCAAAGTTGGTGTTAAAAACCTAGTTTTGAGTATTAGAACATGGGATATAAATTAAGGGCTCTAGTACATGATCTTAAGGTAAATTAGAAAACGGAGGTCTAGGTTTCTGGCGTGCTGAGAATGGTTTGATGTTAGGTGAAGGATGATTGGTATGTGAGATGAGAAATGATGGACTTTTGGTACTTGGAAACTGAGTTATAAAAGGGACAATGGTTGAGATGAGTCGAGGACTCGGATTGATGTGATGGATTTATGTATGCTAAAAAAATGCTTTTGAAAACCACTGAAATAATATTTTTACATGATATTTTGAGACGCTATGCGCCTGGCAGGGACGGTGGTTAATCCCGCCTGTCGAGGTAGCGGCGGCGGCGTAAGGACGGTGGTTAATCCCGCTTACGTTGAGATGTGAGGTCTGAGGCAAGAATATCCCGCTCGCATCCCTTCGGATCTATAGGGCGAGCAGGCGCCGGTACCTGGACAGTGATCCGGGCACTATATCTCGGGGGTTCCCATATAAGAAATCCGAAGGGCGACGTCTCCATGGAGATGTGTTGGGTTGGCAGTTGAACCGACAATGTGATATCACAGCCAGTAGGGCAGGCATTCATCATATGCATTTCCTATCTGCTTGTATGCTTTGTCTACCTGTAATGGTTTGCCTAATTGAATAACATGCTTACTTGCTATCTGAATTATTTGCCATATATGTTACTACTTGTGCTTTACTTGCTTTGAACATTATCTGTGTTTTCTGCTGGGATTGAGGAGGTTCGGAAGGCGGTGGCGATGGGATCGCATGGAGGATCGGTTGGTGAAGGCTGTGGGACAGCGGTGTTTGGTTAGAATAGAAATCCCTTAAGATAGATAACCTGGTCTATTTAAGTCAAGTTGGTATATTATGCTTAAATGTTTTATAATGCTTTAAGTTGAATCTTGTGATGGATATGAAGCTTAGGATTGCCTTTGGCGTCCCGGGGTCTTATATCCTATATCACTGGGAACTGTTACCATACTGAGAACCGCCGGTTCTCATACCATATTGTTGTTGTGTTTTCAGATGCAGGACGCAACCCACCTCGGTGAGTTGCTTTGGTTGGTGACAGGAGCGGAGAATCTTGGATCATTTTGAGTTTCTTTTGGTTTATTTTGCTTATATATCTCTCCTGTTGTATTTTGTTTTGCCTAGAGGCATGTATTTGAGAGAACAAAACTTGTATAAGCTGTTTTCACTGTATGGTTTTGTATATCAGTATATGGCTAGCCGGCTTAAACTCCGCGAGTCGTGACTAGTTCCCTATGATATTATATACTTATCTTTTGTCATATCTTCTCTGTTTCTTATGCCTTAAGCTAGTAGCTCCGTTAGTACATTTGTGCTTCAAAATTCTATTTTTGAGCTATATCTTTCATCGGGCTTCTAGATTATACTATTCTTTCTATATATATATTATGTTTGAGTTTAGAACTGTCGTAATCTCTGATTAACCTTGGCTTTACGACGCGAGGTAAGGCTTAGGCTAATTAGGGTGTTACATTTAGTGGTATCAGAGCGGTTCGTCCTCGTGAGCCTGAGGGATGGACCGATTGTGCTTCATTGCATACTCTGTGTGTCTTTTCTTTGATGCTATTAGGTTATCTATTTGATATATGCATAGCATGCTTGTTTGTGAGTGCCTGGTTGGGCTAATTGAAGCACTAGACTTTTGATATTGAGACTGATCACCTTGATATCTATTGTTTGGTGTGGACAGGAATCCTACATGGCTACTCGCGGGCGAGGTCGAACGCGTACACGAGGCAGTAGGAATGAGCAACCAGCTGACAATCACGCCGAATTCATGGCGGTGATGGTGAATCTCGCTAACACCATGGAAGCTAATGCTGCTGCGACTCTGCAAGCAGTGCAAAGATTGGGCCAACCGACTGGGAATGGCAACGGAAATGGGAATGGCGAAGGGAATACCAATGATAATGGTGAGGGTAACGGCGATAACACAGGAGGAATTCCGATGACCTTGGCGACGTTCCTCAAGGTTCATCCGCCAACTTTCCGAGGATCCACAGATCCTATTGAAGCGGACCACTGGTTCCAGGCTATAGAGCGTGCTTTACAGGCGCAGCATGTTCCTCTCAATCAATATGTAGAGTTTGCCGCTTATCAGCTAGCGGGAGAGGCCCAGCCCTGGTGGCAAGCTGAGTGTCGTTTGCTACAGCTTCAGAACGCTGACATTCCATGGGAGGTGTTCCAAACGGCTTTCTACAAGAAATACTTTCCTGAGTCTGCAAGGGAAGCAAAGGAGATGGAGCTAATGCAGCTGAAGCAAGGTTCCATGTCGGTGGCAGAGTACACCAATAAGTTTGACGAGCTTTGTAGGTTTTCTCGGGTATGTCAGGGTGACCCGGAGACTTTCGAGAGCTGGAGGTGCATTAAGTACCGAAGGGGCTTGAAGGACAACATTATGACTGCTGTGGCTCCTATGGAGATCCGTGTCTTCTCCGACTTGGTGAACAAAGCAAGGGTAGTGGAGGAGTATGCCAAGACAGTGGCGGCATCTAAGGACACTCATGGAGGGAGCTCTAGTCGTGGGCGTGGCAAGTATTTTCATCCTAGAGGACAAAGCTTCAAAAGAGGGGGATATACTCCTCAAGGCCAAGGGGGCTTCAGAAAGAACAATCAGAATCAGTTTCAGTATGCTAAAGGAAGAGGAAATCAGAGTAAGAGTTCTCCGGATTTAGTTTGTGATCGTTGTGGACGTTTTCACCCTTATGACTCATGTAAGATTGGTTTAGGTGGTTGCTTCAAGTGTGGGTTACCTGGCCACATTGCGAGGGATTGCCCTCGTGGGAGGAATCAGAATGCGGGCCAGAGTCAGCATCAAGGTCGAGTCTTTGCTGTGAATGCCAAGGATGCTTCCAAGGCGGATCCTTTGATGAAAGGTATATGTCTAATTGGTGATAAATCCTTAGTTGCATTATATGATACTGGAGCTTCGTATTCGTTTATTTCATTTGCTAAAGTTGAGGAATTAGGCTTGAAAGTATCAGAGTTACCTTTTGATCTACATGTACATACTCCGCATCAAACAATTATGACTAGGTCAGGCTGTAGACAAGTAGGCTTCAAGCTTGAGGGTAGAGACTTTGTACACGATTTGATCTGTTTACCAATGGTGGGGCTGGAGATGATTTTGGGGTTTGATTGGTTGTCGAAGAACCGGATTTTGTTGGATTGCTTTGAACGGACAATTCGGTTTATGCCTGAAGGAGAAAATGGAGCAGTGGTAGCTACAGGGTATTACCTGAACTCTGTAATGATGCATTATAGTGGGGAGGAGTGTCAGGGTTATATTCTGTTGGCTGCCAATGCGTTGGGCGATGCCCAGAACATAGATCAAATTCCGGTGGTTAGAGATTTTCCAGAAGTGTTCCCGGAAGATATCCCTGAGTTCCCACCTCAAAGGGAAATTGAGTTTGCGATTGAATTGGTACCGGGAGCTGGACCAGTATCGATTGCACCGTATAGAATGGCTCCTATAGAGCTGGCAGAGCTAAAGACTCAGTTGGAAGAGCTTCTGAATAAGAGGTTCATTCGACCGAGTGTATCACCGTGGGGAGCGCCAGTTTTATTGGTGAAGAAGAAAGATGGAGGGATGCGTTTGTGTGTGGATTACCGACAGTTAAATAAAGTGACAGTGAAGAACAAGTACCCGCTGCCAAGGATAGATGACTTGATGGATCAATTGCAAGGAGCTGGAGTGTTTTCCAAGATTGATTTGAGATCCGGTTACCACCAGATAAGAGTGAAGGAAGATGATATCCCTAAGACTGCGTTTAGGACACGCTATGGACACTACGAGTTTGCGGTAATGTCCTTTGGGTTAACGAATGCACCTGCTATTTTCATGGATTACATGAACAGAGTGTTTCGTCCCTTTTTGGACAAATTCGTGGTGGTTTTCATAGATGACATCTTAGTTTACTCTAAGACGGTAAAGGAGCATGAAGAACACTTGAGGATTGTACTGCAAATCTTAAAGGAGCGGAAGTTATACGCTAAGTTGTCAAAGTGCGAGTTCTGGAAGGAGGAAGTAAAGTTCTTAGGCCACGTGGTGAGTAAGGGAGGAATAGCTGTAGATCCTTCTAAAGTAGAAGCGGTGATGGAATGGGAAAGACCGACGACTGTGACGGAAGTCAGAAGCTTTTTGGGTTTAGCCGGATATTACCGGAGATTTATCGAAGGATTTTCCCGGATTGCGCTACCAATGACAAAGTTGACAAGGAAAGAAGTGTCGTTCGAGTGGACGTCGGAGTGCTAAGAAAGTTTTCAAACGTTAAAGCAGAGATTAACTTCAGCACCTGTTCTAATCCTACCAGAACCGCGTGAACCGTTTGAGGTATATTGTGATGCTTCTTTGAAGGGTTTGGGTTGCGTGTTGATGCAACACCGGAATGTGGTGGCTTACGCATCGCGTCAGCTGAGACCGCATGAGGTGAATTACCCCACTCATGACTTGGAATTAGCGGCAATTGTGTTTGCATTAAAGATTTGGAGACACCACTTATACGGAGTAAGGTTTAGCGTCTTTTCTGATCATAAGAGTCTCAAGTACATCTTTGATCAGAAAGAGCTAAATATGCGCCAGAGAAGGTGGATGGAGTTGCTTAAAGATTATGATTTCGAGTTGAGTTATCACCCTGGAAAGGCGAACGTGGTAGCAGACGCTTTGAGTCGGAAATCTTTAACAATTGCTTGGATGAGAATCAAAGAAGAAGAACTAGTGGATAAGTTTGTAGATCTTAAGCTGGATATTAGTGAAGTTGCCGGAAGAGCTTGTTTGAATCAGTTACAGATTTCAAGCACGTTTAAAACAGAAATACAAAGGGCTCAGCAAGATGAGCAGAAATTTCAGCAATTGTTTCAACCAGTTGGTGATAAGAGACGCGAAGAGTTCACTAAGGATGATGAAGGGTTATGGAGATATAAGGGAAGGATTTGCATACCAGATGTTGGGAGTTTGAGGCAAGATTTACTGTTGGAGGCTCACAACAGTGGGTTTTCTATTCATCCCGGGAGCACGAAGATGTATTATGACTTGAAGAAGATGTTCTGGTGGCCGGGGATGAAGGGTGATGTAGCTACATTGGTATCCAAATGTTTGACCTGCCAGAAAGTGAAGATAGAGCATCAAAAACCGTCAGGAATGCTACAACCACTTGAGATTTCTCAGTGGAAGTGGGAAGGAATTGCAATGGATTTTGTTACCGGTTTACCGAGGACTAGGTCGGGGTTTGATGCGATTTGGGTGATCGTAGATCGCTTAACCAAATCCGCTCATTTTCTGCCTATCCGACTAAACTGTTCTATGGAGGAGTTGGCAACATTATACATCAAGGAGATAGTGAGGTTGCATGGTGTGCCGTCAAGCATAGTATCGGACCGTGATCCCCGATTCACATCAAGGTTTTGGGGAGCTTTCCAAAGAGCTTTCGGTACAAAGCTATGTCTTAGTACGGCGTATCATCCACAAACAGATGGACAATCGGAAAGGACTATTCAAACGTTGGAAGATATGCTGAGAGCATGTGTGTTGGATCAACCCGGGAGTTGGGATCGTTACATGCCATTGGTGGAGTTTGCATATAACAACAGCTTTCATGCAAGCATTGGGATGGCTCTGTATGAGGCTTTGTATGGACGGAAGTGTCAATCTCCACTTTGTTGGTATGAATGTGGAGAAGTAAGTGTTTTGGGTCCAGATTTGATAGCAGAGACTACTGAGAACATTAAGAAGATTCGTGCAAGGATTTTAACTGCCCAAAGTCGACAGAAGAGTTATGCGGATCAGAGAAGGAAACCCTTAGAGTTTGAAGTGGGAGAACATGTATTCCTTAGGGTTACACCGACAACTGGGATTGGAAGAGCAATCAAGACCAAGAAGTTGAACCCAAGATATATAGTACCGTTTGAGGTTTTGAAGAGATTCGGTCCAGTGGCGTATCAAGTAGCCTTGCCACCTCATTTGTCTAACTTGCATGATGTATTCCACGTGTCACAACTCCGTAAATACACGTCGGATGCGGCTCATGTGTTGGAGCCTGAATAGGTCAAGTTGAAAGAGAACTTGACTCTCCAAGTGACACCAGTGAGGATCGATGACACTAGTATGAAGAAGCTGCGAGGAAAGGATGTCCCATTAGTTAAAGTTGCTTGGGAGCGAGCAGGAGTAGAAGAGCACACTTGGGAATTGGAGTCTGAGATGCGAAAAGATTATCCCGAGCTTTTCTCAGGTAATTCAAATTTTGAGGGCAAAATTTCTTATTTGGTGGGGAGAATGTAAGAACCGCAACGAATCAACCGGTTAATTAAGTGAATTAATTGCCCAAATTAGATTCCGAAAGGTTAGAGAGAGAATTTGAGGATTTAAAGGTGATTTTTGGACTCAGTGAGTCTTTCTGAGTCAGAAAATGTGCTTTCTACGAAAAACCGTGAAAAATTACGAACCGGCAATCAAACCGGTTGAACCGGTTCAAGTCTGCCTGGTACCGCATGAGAAAAGTGAAAACCATCAAAAACCTTAGAAAAACATTAGCAATGGAAAACTGGGCTTTAATTTTAAAGATTTGGCCCGAAGTTAGGCCAAACGGGCTAAAAACGCTAACGGGTTGGACCGGGCCCAAGTTGGGCCCAAGCCCAACATATAAATATACTTAAATGAACCCATTTCAGCCACTTTCACCCTCATAACCTAAACACAACAGCAGCTGAAGTGAGGAGAGAGGTGAGAGCTTTCCACCATTGTTACTATTCACTTCAAACTTCCCAAGCTCATATCTTGAGCTACGGAGCTCCGATCGCCACACCGTTTGCGGCTACGCATTCCTTGTGAAGAGCTCTACAAAACCCACCCAAGAAACCCTCAAGGTAATCACGAAATCCTTCCAGTTCTGCTCTTCAAAATTTCGGGTTTCATTAGAGTTTTGGGTTAAATGGGTTTTTGTGATTTTGGATGTTTAGGTTTGCTCTAATCCTTGCTTAGCTTTGGATTTGCGTTGTCAAATCTGTTGGGAAAGGTAAAAGCTCTTAAACCCTTGTGAGATTATGCTTATGTTGAACCCTAGGTTGATTGTGGTGATTTATATGTATATAGTTTGATTATTGTGGCTTTGGGAGCTTTTGGAACTTATTTGTGCTTGTTGGAGTGGATTTGAAAGCTTGGATTGTGGTTGGAAGCTTGTTGGTGCTCATTTTGAGTTTGGGTGCATAAAGGGAATTGGCCAAGGTATGGTTTCGGTTTCCTCTATGTAGTATATAATATTCATGGACACATAGGCTAGTGACCAATAGGATAGGTTGAATTAAAATGATTGTTGGTATACTAAATGTTGATGAATTGATGAATGTTGAGTTGATTGTGATGAATTATAATGATATGATGATGTTGAATGATTGTATGGATTGGGAGTTGGTTCTTATAATGATTGTAGTGTTATGATTTATGAAATGGTGGGTTTGATGGTGATTTTGATCATAAGTGTTATATATTTGATGTTGGAATTGAGAATAATGAAATGAGAAGAAAAATGTGGTGAGGTTGATGTATTATGCCATAACAGGTACATTTTGATGAAAAATGGAGCTTTGGATGGTTTGGTATGATTTGGTATGGGTATGGTGAGATAGTGTGGTAATTGTGAAGTTTGGAAAAATTGAGTTTTTGGTAAACTTTGTTTGATCATAACTTTTGCCTCGATTTTCAAAATTGATTGAAAATTGTTTAGAATTAAAGATCTTTGAAAATTCTTCGAATCAGTATAAGGTTTGTGAAAATTGAAATTTTGTAGAGAAAGTTACGATCATTCAAAGTTGGTGTTAAAAACCTAGTTTTGAGTATTAGAACATGGGATATAAATTAAGGGCTCTAGTACATGATCTTAAGGTAAATTAGAAAACGGAGGTCTAGGTTTCTGGCGTGCTGAGAATGGTTTGATGTTAGGTGAAGGATGATTGGTATGTGAGATGAGAAATGATGGACTTTTGGTACTTGGAAACTGAGTTATAAAAGGGACAATGGTTGAGATGAGTCGAGGACTCGGATTGATGTGATGGATTTATGTATGCTAAAAAAATGCTTTTGAAAACCACTGAAATAATATTTTTACATGATATTTTGAGACGCTATGCGCCTGGCAGGGACGGTGGTTAATCCCGCCTGTCGAGGTAGCGGCGGCGGCGTAAGGACGGTGGTTAATCCCGCTTACGTTGAGATGTGAGGTCTGAGGCAAGAATATCCCGCTCGCATCCCTTCGGATCTATAGGGCGAGCAGGCGCCGGTACCTGGACAGTGATCCGGGCACTATATCTCGGGGGTTCCCATATAAGAAATCCGAAGGGCGACGTCTCCATGGAGATGTGTTGGGTTGGCAGTTGAACCGACAATGTGATATCACAGCCAGTAGGGCAGGCATTCATCATATGCATTTCCTATCTGCTTGTATGCTTTGTCTACCTGTAATGGTTTGCCTAATTGAATAACATGCTTACTTGCTATCTGAATTATTTGCCATATATGTTACTACTTGTGCTTTACTTGCTTTGAACATTATCTGTGTTTTCTGCTGGGATTGAGGAGGTTCGGAAGGCGGTGGCGATGGGATCGCATGGAGGATCGGTTGGTGAAGGCTGTGGGACAGCGGTGTTTGGTTAGAATAGAAATCCTTAAGATAGATAACCTGGTCTATTTAAGTCAAGTTGGTATATTATGCTTAAATGTTTTATAATGCTTTAAGTTGAATCTTGTGATGGATATGAAGCTTAGGATTGCCTTTGGCGTCCCGGGGTCTTATATCCTATATCACTGGGAACTGTTACCATACTGAGAACCGCCGGTTCTCATACCATATTGTTGTTGTGTTTTCAGATGCAGGACGCAACCCACCTCGGTGAGTTGCTTTGGTTGGTGACAGGAGCGGAGAATCTTGGATCATTTTGAGTTTCTTTTGGTTTATTTTGCTTATATATCTCTCCTGTTGTATTTTGTTTTGCCTAGAGGCATGTATTTGAGAGAACAAAACTTGTATAAGCTGTTTTCACTGTATGGTTTTGTATATCAGTATATGGCTAGCCGGCTTAAACTCCGCGAGTCGTGACTAGTTCCCTATGATATTATATACTTATCTTTTGTCATATCTTCTCTGTTTCTTATGCCTTAAGCTAGTAGCTCCGTTAGTACATTTGTGCTTCGAAATTCTATTTTTGAGCTATATCTTTCATCGGGCTTCTAGATTATACTATTCTTTCTATATATATATATTATGTTTGAGTTTAGAACTGTCGTAATCTCTGATTAACCTTGGCTTTACGACGCGAGGTAAGGCTTAGGCTAATTAGGGTGTTACAAGTTTGACCTCAAACTGGAGGTTAAACGCCAGAATGATGATTTGAACCAAAGGAGCATTCCACGTTTAACCTCTAGTTTAACCTCAAACTAGAGGTTAAACGTGTTTGACACTTTCTTCTCACTAAGAAGCATTCCACGTTTAACCTCCAGTTTGACCTCAAACTGGAGGTTAAACGCCAGAAGCAAGAGAGGCACCAGAAGAGTTTCACGTTTAACCTCCAGTTTGACCTCAAACTGGAGGTTAAACGTGTTCGATAGTTTTTCTCCTCCAGGGTGTGTTCTTCATTTCCAAGTTTAACCTCCAGTTTGACCTTAAACTGGAGGTTAAACGTGTTCGAACCATATTATGCACCAGGAAGCCATTTCCACGTTTAAGCTCCAGTTTGACCTCAAACTGGAGCTTAAACGTGTTATATGGAACAGCTTGACCATGCCTTCTTCAAACATAAATAACTTGAGCTACAAAACTCCAAATGAGGTGATTCAAAATGCATTGGAAAGAAGACATCTAGAGCTTTCCAAGCATATATGGCATGCATGGTGGATACTAAAAATTGAGGGAGAAAACAGCCCCGTAATGTGCATAGAAAAGCATAGTACCAACATGCAATCAGGCCAGCTGACCTCTTCACCTTCCATGGAGTATAACTTGAGCTATAGAGATCCAATTGAGGTGCTTCCAGTTGCGTTAGAAAGCTGACATCCATAGCTTTCCAACGAGATATAATAGTCTACATTTGGCATCAAATTGGCAAGATTGACAAGAGAACAAAGTGACGACTCAAGAAAAGGGGGTGCTTTCTTCATTTCCAAGTTTAACCTCCAGTTTGACCTCAAACTGGAGGTTAAACGTGTTCGATCCAAATTGCCTCCAGGGGTTGCTTTCTTCATTTCCAAGTTTAACCTCCAGTTTGACCTCAAACTGGAGGTTAAACGTGTTCAACTATGTACACTCCTGGGGTGCTTTCTTCCAATTCCACGTTTAAGTTTTAGTTTGACCTTAAACTAAAACTTAAACTTCAACTTAAACACCACCATTTGAAAAGGTTTCTGGGCCAATTATATTGAAGTTTAAGTTAGCAATTGAGCACAAATATTAACTTAAACTTATTATGGCATGAAACCCAATTGAATATCATGGTTTATGAGATTGGGCCTGAAGAATTGATGAGTCTGGATCATCCATTTGTTGAGTTGTGTGTCATTACTTGTTTATCACTAAGTTTGCTCAATGAATGTTACAGATTTGAATCACAGCCTCATCAGGATTATGGACCATAAACCCAAAGCAAAAGGAATTCAAGGAAAGGCCTCAAAGCCCAAGAAACACAACAGAAGCTCAATTTAGAAAGTGTATAAATAGGATAGAATTGAAGTTAGTTAGGATCTTTGGGAACTTTTTGACCTTTTGACACTTTTTGGCACTTTAGAACTTTTCATATTGTGTAATTGAATTCTGAGCTATGACTCACTAAACCCCTTTCATTGGGTTAGGGAGCTCTATTGTAATTCAATGAATCAATAATAGTTTTATCTTCTTCTTCAATCTTTTCTCTTGAATTTGGTTAGAAAGCTTCTCGATCTAAATCCATTGGGTAATTGTCTTGGGAAAGAAATTATCCATAATTGGAATCCTTCGGAACCTTGGGAAAGGAATGGAGGATTCATGCTAGAGAAGCTTTCTCACAGTGAATTGGATTGGGGTTTGGATGGATATTGTGACATGTAATCCTACCAAATTGTGGTCCATGAAATTGTGTGGTATAATCAGTGATCAAGCTTCATCTCTTCTTATGAACATTTAAACCAAGGGATTGGGAATTTGTTTGTTTTTAGAGAGAATTGGTGAGCCAAGGAATTGGGATCCAATCATATAAGATTGCCAAGCAAGATTCAATGAATGCATTGGTTGAGGAAGAGATAAAAATGTTTTGATTCAGAGATTTCAATATCTCCTGACCCCAATGAATTCCCCATCTCTGATCTACCTTTTCTATTTACATTCTGCAATTTCAATTCATGCAAATCCTCCCCAATTCCCTTTTAATTTCAGCAATTTACTTTCTAGCACTTTAATTCTCGCAATTTAAGTTTACGCAATTTCAATTCCTTGCAATTTACATTTCCCGCCAATTTACTTTATGCAGTTCACATCCAATTCTTGATTTCGCTCAACTAACCAAACTTCTAATTCGAATTGCTCACTCAACCAATCCTTGTGGGATTCGACCTCACTCTATTGTGAGTTTTTACTTGACGATAACCGGTGCACTTGCCGGAAGGAATTTTGCCGATCGTGCAATTTCCTTAATCGTAGCTATACTCAGTTTATAGCGCATCAAGTTTATGGCGCCGTTGCCGGGGATTGGTTTTCGATTGACAATTCTCAAATTGGAAGTTAACTAGATTGAGCATTTTCTTGTTTTTGTTAATTTAGTTCTAGTTTCTTGTTGAATTTTTAAATTCTGCACTCTGTTACTTGCTTTTTCTTTCTTTATGCCTTTAAATTCAAGCAACTAACTCACTAACCCACTAACTATTTGAATTAATTCCTCAACTGCTCTAACCATACTCTTCCATTAACCAAGAGTATTCCACTTGTTGTTGCTTGTGGTGTGTTCTTGTATGACAGGTAGAAGAGGAGAAACATCAACTCCTCCATATACCGAACCAGAGAGGACCCTTCATAGACGTAGAAGGGAAGCAAGAGGGAAGAGAGTACTGAGAGAAGAGGAATCTGAAGGAGAATCTGATGATAACTTTGAGGAAGCTCTAGATCTCAACATGGATAGAGAATTTCACAACCATGAGAGGGCTGATGGAAACAATGCCATTCCTGAGAGAAGGGTTCTTGGTTCATACATAAACCCAACCTCTGGGAATTGTGGTAGCAGCATTCAGAAACCACCCATTCAGGCCAACAATTTTGAACTCAAGCCACAGCTAATATCACTGGTGGAGAACCATTGTTCATTTGGTGGGAGTGCTAATGAAGATCCAAACCAACATCTCACCAAATTCCTGAGAATTTGCGACACTGTGAAGTCCAATGGAGTCCAGGACGATGCCTATAAACTGCTCTTGTTCCCATTTTCACTTAGGGACAAGGCAGCTAAGTGGTTGGAATCATTCCCAAGGGACAGCCTAACAACCTGGGATGAGGTGGAGAGCAAGTTTCTGGCACGTTTCTACCCCCCACAAAAGGTCAATAGGCTTCGATCTGAGGTTCAAACTTTTAGACAACAAGATGGTGAGACGCTCTACGAGGCATGGGAGAGGTTCAAAGAATTGACAAGGAAATGTCCACCCAACATGTTCCCTGAATGGGTGCAATTGCATATTTTCTATGATGGACTTTCTTATGAATCAAGAAAGGCTGTAGACCATTCATCAGGAGGTTCATTGAACAAGAAAAAGACTGTGGAAGAAGCCATTGAAGTGATTGAGACAGTGGCTGAGAATGAGTACTACTATGCTTCAGAGAGACACAACACTAAGGGAGTCATGGAGCTGAACCATGTTGATGCAATTCTAGCCCAAAACAAGGTGTTTGCCAAGCAACTAGCAGAGCTCACAAGGAAATTAGACACAAAGCAAGTGGCTGCAATACACACACAAGATCAAGAGGAAGCAAGCATTGAAGGAGGTGATTGGGAAGAGGCCAACTATGTGGGAAACCAACAAAGGCAATCATATGATCCACATTCCAACACTTACAACTCAGGATGGAAGAACCACCCAAACTTTGGGTGGGGAAACCAACAAACCCAACCACAAAACCACAAACCTTACAACCACAACCAACATAACAATTCTACATACCAAAACTCCAACCAAAGATCATACCAAGCCACACAAAACACTTACTCCCAACCACCATACCATGGCCAAATTAATCAACTTGCCCAATCCAATCCGAACCAACAATTTCAAGATCAATTAAACAGGATAGAAGGAATACTAGCAAACATGGGTCAAGACATAACCGAATTGAAAGCCTTTAAGGAAGATGTGAGATCGACCTTAAGAAGCCATGGTGAAAAACTCAAGTGGATGGAGTCTCGAGTAGGAGAGCTATCTCAACAGGCCCCCAAATCAACCGCAGTGTTCCCTAGTGACACAGAGAAGAATCCTAAAGGGGAACAAAAGGGAGTGAGATGGGAAGAATGCAAGGTCATCACCATGTTGAAGGAAGTCCCAGGAATCTTGAAGGAAGGTATGGAAGAAGCTAAGCAGGAAAGTGAAGCTGAGCAAGCCAAGGAACTGCAAGAGGAAGGCATGCTGGAAACATACCAACCAAAAGCACCATTCCCTCAAAGGTTAGGAGGAGGTGAAAAAGGGAAAACATATTCAAGGTTCTTAGAGACATTTAAGTCTCTCCACATCAATATTCCCTTCCTTGAGATCCTCCAACAGATGCCTACACACATCAAGTATTTGAAGGAATTGCTGAGCAAGAAAAGAGTTTTGAAGAGAGGACAAACTGTAATAATGAACAAGGACTGCAGTGCACTCATCAAGAAGGATACGGTCTCTAAGAAAACAGATCCAGGAAGTTTTCATATCCCCTGCATCATAGGGGAAACAAAAATTGACAGAGGATTCTGTGATCTAGGAGCTAGCATAAATGTGATGCATCTGACTCTTATGAGGAGGCTACAACTGAATGAGGTGAGATCCACTGATGTAATCATACAACTGGCTGACAAAACTCAAAAGCAAGCTGAAGGGATAGTTGAGAATGTGCTGGTGAAAGTGGGGAATTATTTTTTCCCCACAGACTTTGTCATTTTGGACATGGAGGAAAGCTACCTACACCCTATCATTCTAGGAAGGCCATTTCTAGCCACCGCTAAAGCGCTCATAGATATAGAACAAAGAGAGCTAATTTTGAGAGTACATGATGAACAGCTCATTTTCCATGTTTTCAAACCTGTATCTGAGCCTGAACCAGAACCTGAAAAGCCTAAGGATGATAGTAGCCATCTGTGTTTGGAGGAAAGCAATCCAGCAACTGAAACTCTGAAACAATCCTTGAAAGGCAAACAAGAATTGCAAGAGTTAAAGCCACAAGAATCAATAGAAACAGCTCAGAAGGACCCTCCTGTCATAAGGGTCAATGAAGAAAGCCTCAAGAAAGAGGGAAGAATTGTAAAGAAATTGCCAAGAGGGTAGAGAAACAAGAAAATTCCCACTGAAGGTTTCTCTCCGGGAGATAAAGTAATATCAAGTCATTATTTGCCAATCCCACCTGGCCTCAAACCCATCCCTTCTCAGCTCTCTCAAGTGTTCACAATCAAGAAAGTTCTTTCTATGGAACATTTGGAAATCATTAAGGAATCAAATGGGGATGTTTCCATAGTGAGAGGAGAGGACATCAAGCATTACAATCCACCCTAACAAGGGACAACCGTCAAGCTAGTGACGTTAAAGAAGCGCTTGTTGGGAGGCAACCCAACCTGAGGTAATACTCTTTTGCTGTCTCTTTTAATTTTTTCAATAAAAAGGGTAAAGTAGCTTCTGTGCATTGCAAGGAATTAAGTTTGGTGTTTCACACCAAACAATGGATCTGTGGATCAATAATTCAAAGGGGAATGTGTGACTCTAAGTTTGGTGTTCCACCATAAAGATCAACTGAACACAACAACCTTTGAATTGTATGAAAGAAACAACCATTCTAAGCAATCACAAAACGCTTATAATCCTTAGCAGCAACTTCATTCCAAGGAAAATTCAAGGATTCAAAGAATAGAGAAGTGAGTAGGAGACTAAGTTTGGTGTTCACACACCAACTTAAGACTCAGACACTTGCCCATATATAGTTGAGCTAACCACTCAAGTGCTTGAGAAGCAAGCAACTTCATCACTCTTTGCAGGAAAGAAACAAAGAACTTAGAAAGAACATGAAGCAACAACTAGGAGCAGAAGGAGAAATCAAATTGTTTCCTGGCAGCAAAGAGAAAACAAGAAATTTCACAAGGTGGTGTTGCTCCTTGACCATTCTTTAAAAGGCAAACAAAAGCATGCTTGTTCTGGTTTAAACTGTAATTGTAAATCTTTCTGGAATGTGAAGTTTTTAGTATGTTTGTTTGTTTACTGCTTTGAATAAAATAAATGCCTAGATGTTTGGATATAACTCCACCTTCTTAAACAAATGCTTGCCATGCTTGTTCTGTTTCCAAAAATTAAAAGAAAGGTTTGAACAAAAGTAACTTGGCTCAATTAGTGACAAATCAAGTAGAATTAAGTGGTGGTATGCATGCTTGATTGTTTAGTTAGCTCACTGGAAATTGAGTGTAGAATTATCATTTTGTGTAGAAGTTGAATACTGTCTATGGATCTTGATGAATAAATGTCCTTGGCCATGAAAAAGAAAGAAAAAGAAGAAGAAAAGCCACTGAAAAAGGCAACCAAAAAGCAAAAGAATTAAGAAAATAAAGCTAGGCACCAATGGTTCGAACTTTTGAGACATATGCCTGTGGTGTTATTGTACTAGGATCTGCTTGGATGAATAGGTTCTGTGGAGTGTTTCAACACTTGGTAACTTGGGTTAACTAACCCGGGATTATCAACCAAAAGTCCATTATCAAGAGCAACCTAGCTACAAAACATTTAGTTACACAAAGAGGTGCTGGGCACCAATGTCTCAAAAAGAAATGTGAACTAAAATGCCTGTAGTGGATATGTGTACTGCACTGATAAGAAAAAGAAAATGCCAAAGGCTTGTGCAACACATGACACTGAGCAAACAAGGAGCAAAGGAGCTCTAAGAAAAAGAAAAACAAAGAAAGAAAAAGTGCCAAGGACATAAGAATAACAAGAGGCCATAGCAGTGTTTAATGGATGCAATAAAAAGTGATAATCCTACCTGATAAGACTGAAAAAGTGATGCTGCAACTTTCTGCATAAAACCCCTCTGATGAACTTCAAATGCTTGCTAATATAGCCAATGTAATTGCTTCTGTTTCATACTTTCTTCTCAAACCTCTCAGGACTTGCTTAGGGACAAGCAAGTATTAAGTTTGGTGTTGTGATGCCAAGGCATCTTAGGCTAGTTTCACTAGCATTTTTCTGTTAGTTTTAGTTGTTTTATGCATTTTCTTGAGCTTAAAGTAACCAAGAATGGTTAAATGAACAACAAAGCAATGAACCATCCAAAACATTATGATTATGATGCAATTTCATGAGTTTTTAGTTATATTACTTGAATGCTATGAATGGATGATTTCTCATGAAATTTTGCAAGACTTTGATGCAATTGTTTGGATGATTTCAGGGAAGAAGAGGCTAGGCAAGGAAGCAACAAAATCAATAAAGGAAGCTTGAATATCAAATAGGACGTTTAAGCTAGGACGTTTAAGCTCCAGTTTAAGGTTAAACTGGAGCTTAAACGCCAAAATCATGAGAAGAGAGGAAATGCTGTAACTGGCGTTTAACCTCCAGTTTGACCTCAAACTGGAAGTTAAACGCCAGAATGAGAGAAGGCACTAAGGAGCATTCCACATTTAACCTCCAGTTTGACCTCAAACTGGAGGTTAAACCCCAGAATGATGATTTGAACCAAAGGAGCATTCCACGTTTAACCTCTAGTTTAACCTCAAACTAGAGGTTAAACGTGTTCGACACTTTCTTCTCACTAAGAAGCATTCCACGTTTAACCTCCAGTTTGACCTCAAACTGGAGGTTAAACGCCAGAAGCAAGAGAGGCACCAGAAGAGTTTCACGTTTAACCTCCAGTTTGACCTCAAACTGGAGGTTAAACGTGTTCGATAGTTTTTCTCCTCCAGGGTGTGTTCTTCATTTCCAAGTTTAACCTCCAGTTTGACCTCAAACTGGAGGTTAAACGTGTTCGAACCATATTATGCACCAGGAAGCCATTTCCACGTTTAAGCTCCAGTTTGACCTCAAACTGGAGCTTAAACGTGTTATATGGAACAGCTTGACCATGCCTTCTTCAAACATAAATAACTTGAGCTACAAAACTCCAAATGAGGTGATTCAAAATGCATTGGAAAGAAGACATCTAGAGCTTTCCAAGCATATATGGCATGCATGGTGGATACTAAAAATTGAGGGAGAAAACAGCCCCGTAATGTGCATAGAAAAGCATAGTACCAACATGCAATCAGGCCAGCTGACCTCTTCACCTTCCATGGAGTATAACTTGAGCTATAGAGATCCAATTGAGGTGCTTCCAGTTGCGTTAGAAAGCTGACATTCATAGCTTTCCAACGAGGTATAATAGTCTACATTTGGCATCAAATTGGCAAGATTGAAAAGAGAACAAAATGACGACTCAAGAAAAGGGGGTGCTTTCTTCATTTCCAAGTTTAACCTCCAGTTTGACCTCAAACTGGAGGTTAAACGTGTTCGATCCAAATTGCCTCCAGGGGTTGCTTTCTTCATTTCCAAGTTTAACCTCCAGTTTGACCTCAAACTGGAGGTTAAACGTGTTCGACTATGTACACTCCTGGGGTGCTTTCTTCCAATTCCACGTTTAAGTTTTAGTTTGACCTTAAACTAAAACTTAAACTTCAACTTAAACACCACCATTTGAAAAGGTTTCTGGGCCAATTATATTGAAGTTTAAGTTAGCAATTGAGCACAAATATTAACTTAAACTTATTATGGCATGAAACCCAATTGAATATCATGGTTTATGAGATTGGGCCTGAAGAATTGATGAGTCTGGATCATCCATTTGTTGAGTTGTGTGTCATTACTTGTTTATCACTAAGTTTGCTCAATGAATGTTACAGATTTGAATCACAGCCTCATCAGGATTATGGACCATAAACCCAAAGCAAAAGGAATTCAAGGAAAGGCCTCAAAGCCCAAGAAACACAACAGAAGCTCAATTAGAAAGTGTATAAATAGGATAGAATTGAAGTTAGTTAGGATCTTTGGGAACTTTTTGACCTTTTGACACTTTTTGGCACTTTAGAACTTTTCATATTGTGTAATTGAATTCTGAGCTATGACTCACTAAACCCCTTTCATTGGGTTAGGGAGCTCTATTGTAATTCAATGAATCAATAATAGTTTTATCTTCTTCTTCAATCTTTTCTCTTGAATTTGGTTAGAAAGCTTCTCGATCTAAATCCATTGGGTAATTGTCTTGGGAAAGAAATTATCCATAATTGGAATCCTTCGGAACCTTGGGAAAGGAATGGAGGATTCATGCTAGAGAAGCTTTCTCACAGTGAATTGGATTGGGGTTTGGATGGATATTGTGACATGTAATCCTACCAAATTGTGGTCCATGAAATTGTGTGGTATAATCAGTGATCAAGCTTCATCTCTTCTTATGAACATTTAAACCAAGGGATTGGGAATTTGTTTGTTTTTAGAGAGAATTGGTGAGCCAAGGAATTGGGATCCAATCATATAAGATTGCCAAGCAAGATTCAATGAATGCATTGGTTGAGGAAGAGATGAAAATGTTTTGATTCGGAGATTTCAATATCTCCTGACCCAATGAATTCCCCATCTCTGATCTACCTTTTCTATTTACATTCTGCAATTTCAATTCATGCAAATCCTCCCCAATTCCCTTTTAATTTCAGCAATTTACTTTCTAGCACTTTAATTCTCGCAATTTAAGTTTATGCAATTTCAAGTCCTTGCAATTTACATTTCCCGCCAATTTACTTTATGCAGTTCACATCCAATTCTTGATTTCGCTCAACTAACCAAACTTCTAATTCGAATTGCTCACTCAACCAATCCTTGTGGGATTCGACCTCACTCTATTGTGAGTTTTTACTTGACGATAACCGGTGCACTTGCCGGAAGGAATTTTGCCGATCGTGCAATTTCCTTAATCGTAGCTATACTCAGTTTATAGCGCATCATGGTGCTCAAAGCCTTTGGCATACTCTGTTAAACGCACTTGGTCTCGACTCTAAGTGTTCTGTCTCAAGGATTACTTGACATAATCACACCACAAGCATATGACTAGGGAAACTACTCTTTGAGCTTTTAATCATGTCTGACTTCCCTAGTCATTGATGCTCAGAGCCTTGGACCTTGCTTTTATTATTATTTATTTTTTTCTTTTGCTATTTCTTTTGCTTCAAGGATTAAATTTTTGTTTATTTCAGAGAAGTCATAATAATTCTCTAAATTCCTGTTCCTTATACATCAACATCCCTTGATTCAAATTCAAATATGCACTATTCATATCATGCATTCAGAAATCACAAAAAATACCAGCACCTTTAAGTAAATAAGACTATTCTTTAAATTAAACTCAATTTCTCATGTAATACATCACTTCTGTATTTTTTATTTGAATTCAAGCTCAGTGAGTAATACATGAGACATCTTTTCATAATTAAAGCAATTAAGAGAAAAGAAAACTAGACCTAGGATTCTAACTAATAAAGGATCATGCAACAAACAAAGCAAAATAGCAAAAAACCGGAACATAATATAGTAAAAGCGGGAAGGAATATAGAATGAAAGGAACTCAACCACCTTAGTTATCCTAGTGGTCGCTTTATTCTTCAGGTTGTGCTCCTCAGTAAAGATGATTCTTCTCCCTTTTGGTGTCATAGGAATAAACAGAAAACCCTTAAGCGAAGCGTCAACACCAAACTTAAAGGTTTGTTTGTCCTCAAGCAAAGAAGAACTGAAAATAGAAAGAGACAAATATTATGATGAAAGAAAAAAAGGATAAAAGAACAAGAGAAAATTAGGATTGGGAGAGGGGAAAGAAAATTAAATCTTGGGCGGCGAACTAGTGGAGTTGTGCGGCGCAGGCGACGCATACGCATGCGCGTGGGTCGCGAATTTTCATAATGACGCGTTAGCTTCAGGTACGCATCTGCGTGCCATGGGTTTTGTGTGATTCGTGCGAAGCCATCCACGCATACGCACAACTCTCTGTTCACATGGCTTGGGAACCAAGATTTCCAATTGTCGCGTGCGCGTCATGCACGCGCACACGTAGATGGCCATTTGTGCAAATGACGCCCCCGCGTAAGGGACGCGTACGTGTGAGTAAATTTGTGCCTCTAGCACACTTCTAGCCCCAAGGCAGCACAACTCTCTGCCCAAACACTCCTTTACGTCAGTTTTGCAGGTCACGCGTACGCGTCATTGACGCGCACGCGTGGATGGCGATAATTGCAAACGACGCGCACGCGTGGGGTACGTGTACGCGCAGTCATCTTTGTGCGCCAAGCAAGGGTCTAGCGCCACTCCCGCACAACTCTCTGTCTGATTTTGTTTTTCACGCACACATGATTGACGCGTTCGCGTCGTGTGCCCTCTTCTTTTTTTCTTTTTTTTTCATGTGTCCGGTTCCTGTTCTAAAATAGTTGCATGATCAGAAAATTAGTAAGAAATCAATAAAAATAAAATAAATAAGAAAACTACTACTACAAAAAATAGAAATAGCTAAGGATACGAAATTATCGGGTTGTCTCCCGACAAGCGCTTCTTTATCGTCACTAGCTTGACGATTAGCTCCTCTAAGGAGGAGGATCATAAGGGCTCAGCTATTCACCCCTTACTTTGAACTTCTTTCCTGTGTCTCTATAACGTAGCTCAATATGCACCAGAGAGAGGATTCTGATTACTGTATAAACCCATGCTGAATTGTTGGTCAACACCACCTTCATTTCTAGGGAGAAACCTTCAGTGGGGATCTTTTTGTTTCTCCATCCTCTGGGTACTTTCTTCTTTTTGAGAACCTCCTCCTTGGTAGATGATGCATTCCCAACACCAAACTTAGGTTTGATGTCAGGAGGAATTTTATTGATTGTTACCAAGGGAGGTTTGAGCTGCAGATTCTGCTGTGTATCATCAGGGGGTTTTTGAAGGGTTGGATCAATAAGCTCAGTCTGCATGCACCTCTCTTCTTCACCTGTTGAATGTATATCTTTGAAGACAAGAAAGACCAGTTGCTCATTATGTACTCTAAGCACTAATTCACCACTTCTACATCAATCAGAGCTCTTCCCGTGGCTAGGAATGGTCTTCCTAGAATTATAGAGGAATTCTCATCCTCCCCCGTGTCAAGAATCACAAAGTGTGCTGGGAGGAAGAACTTACCCACTTTGACCAGGATATTCTCCACTAATCTGTATGCAGGCTTCATAGATTTGTCTGCCATCTGTAATGTTATCTTTGTGGGTTGTGCCTCTTGGATTTACAGCTTCTTCATCACAGATAAGGGCATTAGATTTATGCTTGCCCCCAGATCACATAGGGCTTTCTCAAAGGTTGTGCTCTCAATGGTGCATGGAATTTGAAAGCTCCTTAGATCTGGCATCTTTTTTGGCAAGTTATTCTGAATTACAGCACTACATTCCTTAGTAAGGACTACTGTCTCATCTTCCTTTAAATGCTTTTTCTTTGACAACAGCTCCTTCATGAACTTGACATAGATAGGCATTTGCTCCAAAACCTCAGCAAAAGGAATATTGATTTGTAACTTTCTGAAGATTTCCAAGAACTTTGAGAACTGCTTGTCCTTGGTCTCCTTTTGAAGTCTCTGAGGATACGGCATCTTAGGCTTGTACTCAGGAGCCTTTGGCAGTGTAGGAAAAGTATCAAGAGAGTCTGGGAATGGGTTGTTTGCACGCTTTGGAGGGGCGTGCTCTACTTCTTCCTTCTTCTCCTCTGGAGCTTCTTTTTCAACTAACTCTTCATTGACCTTGGTCTCAGAGCCAGCAGTTTTACCACTTCTTAAGTGAATAACCTTGCAGTCCTCTCTTGGGTTCACCACTGTATCACCTGGAAATGTACTCGCCGACCTCTCCGGTATTTGCTTGCTCAGCTGGCCCATTTGCACTTCCAAGTTTCTAATGGAGGCTCTGGTTTCCTGCATAAAACTCCTCATCATCTCCCAATTAAAATCTTCCTTGGATTTAGAGTTAACCTGCTGAGGCTGAGATTGGCGGTTATTGTAACTGTTCTGTTGGAAGCCGCCCTGAGAATTATTGTTGAAATTCTGAGGTCTCTGAGGTTGGTCTCTCCACCTAAAATTTGGGTGATTTTTCCATCTTTGATTGTATGTCTGAGAACAGGGGTCATTATTGAGATTTCTAGAACCACTCCCCATGTAATTGACCTGTTCAAAAGAGGATTGAGCATAATCTTAATTATCATTTTGCACTAAATTTCCTCCCATGTCATAGGAGATCTCTTAAGGTGGATTTTGGGTGTTGATAGCTGAGACTTGCATGCCACCCATGTATTGAGTAAGTAGATTTATTTGCTGAGACATAAGCTTGTTCTGAGCAAGAATAGCATTAAGAGTTTCCACTTCCATGACACCCCTCTTCTGAGGAGCCTCAGAGTTCATAGGATTCCTATTAGATGAGTATAAATATTGGTTGCTAGCAACCAATTCAATAAGCTCAATAGTCTCCTCCGGTGTCTTCTTCTTGTGCAATGAACCTCCTGCAGAATTGTCTAAGCACATCTTGGACATTTCACCCAAGTCTTCATAAAAGATATCTAGTTGAGTCCATTTGGAGAACATGTTTGGAGGGCATTGCCTAATCAGTAGCTTGTATCTCTCCCAAGCTTCATACAGAGTCTCACCATCCTTCTACCTGAAGGTTTGAACCTCCACCCTAAGCTTAGTCAGCTTCTTTGGTGGGAAAAATTTAGTGAGAAACTCAATAACTACCTTGTTCCAAGTATCCAAACTCTCCTTGGGTTAGGAATCTAGCCATAGCTTTACTCCATCCCTCAGAGCAAATGGGAAGAGCATGAGTTTGTACACATCTGGATTTACTCTATTTGTCTTCACAGTATCACAAATTTGCGGAAAACTATAAATAAATTGATTTGGGTCTTCGTGGGGAAGACCGTGATATTGGCAGTTTTGTTGTACCAAGGTGACTAATTATGGCTTCAACTCAAAGTTGTTCGCAGCTATAGGAGGCACCACAATGCTCTTTCCATACAGATCTGCTGTAGGAACGGAAAAAGAACCAAGTACTCTCCTTTGTTGTTTATTCCCATTTGGGTTTGCCACATTGGCATTATCAATATTATTCAGATCCATAGTGGATTCTGCAGCCTTGTAAAGTCTTGCTTGTTGTAAACGCCGCCTGAAAGTCCTTTGAGGTTCAGGATTAAAGTCTCTAAGAGATGTTCTTTATCTCTGTTCCTGCGCATAAACAAATAGAAAACAAGAAAGAATGGGAATCTCTATGTTAGAGTGCGGAGAATTTTCAGTGAGGTAACCTGTGTAAAGAAATAAAAAATACTAAATAAAATAAATAAATCAATAGAAAAAAATTAAATTAAAATAACAAGGTAACACCAAACTTAATTTCAGAAATTAAGAAAAATATTAGTGCTATTTAGTTATTAAAAAAATATTTTTTTCGAAATTTAAAAAAATAGATTTTAATAAAATTAAAAATAAAACGCCTAATCTAAGCAATCAAACAACTAATAGTTATTAATCACAGTCAATCCCCGGCAACGGCGCCAAAAACATGGTGCGGTGTTTTATAACCCATAAAATAACCGGCAAGTGCACCGGGTCGTACCAAGTAATACCTTACATGAGTAAGGGGTCGATCCCACGAGGATTGATGGATTAAGCAATAATAGTGTTTGATAGGATTAGTTAGACAAACAGAAAATAATGTTTGAAAGTTCAAAAGCATTAAACAGTAAATTCAGAATATTAAAGACAGGTAGATAAATAAGTTGGGAATAAAATATTGAGAAAACAGTTAAGGTTTCAGAGTTATCTATTTTTCTGGATTAACTTTTCTTACTAACCAATTTAATTATGCAGGATTTAATTCATGGCAAACTATATGTGACTAGACCCTAATTCCTTAGACCTTCCTAGCCTCCTCTAAAATTCATTAACTGCCAATTCCTTGGTCAATTGAATCCAATTAGAGGGTGATAATCAATTTCTAGTTTATATGCCACAAGGATCCTAATTATTCAAAAATAAGGGGATTATATGTCACGTATCCCGTTAAATACAAACAATTAGAAATTCAGTATAATATGTTTTCAAGTTGTTGTTCAAGTAAAGAGTTTTTCCAAGTTTTATAAGAACTCAATTAGAACATGGGTCATACTTCCGTTCCACCCAAATTCATAAAATAAAGAACAAAAACAATTATTGAAATATAAATCAAAACATGGATTAAATTAGAAAGATCAAATGAATCAATCCATACAAATAGACAGAGCTCCTAACCTTAACAATGAAGGATTAGTTGCTCATGGTTCAGAGAAGAAAACTAGGATTCTGGTAAAATATACTGCCTTCCAATCTGATGGCATCAAATCCCTTTTTATAATTAATCCTAATAAATTTAAAATCTAATTATCTAAAATTAAAAATAATATCTTTTCCTAAAAATAAGATTTTGAATTTAAATTCGAATTAATTAACAAGTCTTCAGCTGATGGGTGGGGACCTTTTGATTTGTCCATTTTGCAGCTTCTAATCTGTGTTTTTTGGGCTGGAAACTGGGTCAAAACAGCCCAGAAATCGCCCCAGCATTTTTCTGCATTTTCTGCACGTGGCGCATGTCTCGCGTACGCGTCAGTCATGCGTACGCGTCGATGGTCTTTTTCACAAGTCACGCGCACGTGTCGTTTAGCAAATCTTCAATTCACGCGTACGCGTCAGTCACGCGCATGCGTCACCATGGATACCTCCAAATCACGCGCACGCATCAGGCACGTGTGCGCGTCGCTCCTCGCAGCCATCTCCTTTGATTCTTGTGCTGCAGAAACTCCATCAAATCTAACCGAATGCTACCTAAAATAAACAGTATCGCACCAAACTCAAAATAGCATCCATAGTGGCTAAAATATAATTAATTCTTGATTAAACTCAACAAAATTCATGCAAATTCACTAGGAAAAGATAGAAAAGATGCTTACGCATCAAAAAGTGTTCTGATTTGTATTCTAAATATTTTTTTGTCATTTTTATATTTTTATTTCTCTCATACGTAGTACCAGACAGACCTAAGCGTGTATAATTGATTATAATGCTGATATGCATTTTTTTCATAAATATTTATATTTTCGTGCTCTAAATAATTTTTTGAGTTCAAATTTTATGCGTAAATTTTTAAGTTATGAAATTTAAATTTTTAACCCAGATCGGATGGTTTCAAACCCTCTTAGCTCAATTTTAATGATCTAATTGACTGGTTACAATTTTTTGGGTCTTACATTGGGCATTGACAGGGTTAAGAGATTTATGAGTGGGTGTGAGCCTGTAATAGAGAGAAAGACTTGGTCATAAATGGTCATAATGACAGTGTTTAGGCTTAACATGGAGGTTAAGGTCCCAATTTCCAAAAGTAAAAACATTGATTCTAATATCTTGATATCCCAATGTTTCACCAATGGCAATTTGGTCTTTGTCAAGAACAATGACTTTGTTTTCACATATGAAACAAGCTTGGTATCTTGATAGGTCATATTTGAATAAAATTGCCTAACCAAATTAAGATACACTTTGCCATAAATAGCAAATAAAGGCATCCATCCTTGATAGCTAAAAGTTTGAATAAAGTCCAAACCTTTCTCAGCTAGGGTTTTGAGTAAAACCAATTTCGGAGCAACAATGGATCTATCAATAATGTAATTTCGAATGATATACCAGTTAGTGAGGTTTAAAAGTCTTTTGCATTCAAAATTTTATTTTGGAAGCTTTGCATATTCGGATTTATAGGCTATTAAGTCATGAAATCTTGGCTTAACAATAGGATAAATAGAGATACGAGAATCCATACTACATGTTCTAGGAAGAGGAGGAAGAGGGCTTCATAGGGGTCTTTTTTCTCATTTACTGGCCTCTTTTTTCGAGAAGAACTAGAGTGTGAAGAACCTGGTTCAGAGGTAGGGCGCAAATGGGCCAAAATCTGCTGGCCCAGCCCGTGTAACTTGCCAAAAAAGGCGGGTCAGGCTAGAATTTTGAGATCGCTGTAATAAAAGCTCGTCTAACCCGCATTGCCTAATCCGTGGACTTTGGCGGGTTTTGACAAGGCGAGGCAGGCTAGCCTGACAGGCCCATCATTTTTTTTAAATCTGAAAAAATACCAGGATCTTAATGCAATAACCCGACCCAAAAGTAAAAACCTACCCTAATTCACATTTACAGTTAGACACAGTCACACTATCATACTGGTGCACAAAATTGAACTTGCACAACTTCACCGGCAAGTGCACCGGGTCGTCCAAATAATATCACAAGTGAGTGAGGGTCGATCCCACGAGGATTGTTGGATTGAGCAAGCAATGATTATCTTGCAAATCTTAGTCAGGCGAATAGAAAGATAATTGTTGTTGTTGTGGGCGCATAAAACAAAACAATAAAGAAAGCAATAAAGAATTAACGTAAAAACAATAATATGGGAACAGTTAAGGCTTTGGAGATGCTTTATCTTTCCGAATTGATACTTCTTACCAACTACTTTAACAATGAATGATTCATTCTATGGCAAAGCTGTAAGTGATTAACGCTATGGATCGTGGTCAATTAATCTCCCCTAATCCATATCAAATGCCATGGACCGTGCTCATTCAATATGAACGAGGGTAAAGCCCACGCAATTCATCCTCACTTGATCCTACTCAAAATACCACAGACAATGTCAGATCTTCCGGATCAGAGAATGAAGCTCAATGTTCTAGCTTTAGCGCCATAGAAACCTCATTACCCATAACTAACGAGATTATATGTCACTTATCCCAATTAGCCCAGATAAATTATTGGTCTAGTTGATGCATTCTCAAGCTTATAACTCAATGCTATCCGAGTCAGGACTCGCGAGAACTCATGTAGAATAAGGGGTCATACTCTCATTCTACCCCAGATTCATTACATGAAGAATGACAATACATCATAGAATAGAATCAAACATATATTAAAATAGAGAAGTAATCATATTAATCCATAGGAATAAGCAGAGTGGTGGAAGGCCGAAGTGGGTTTAAGAATTTTCCTTAAAATAGAGTTGGCGTTGCAAGTATAGTCCCAAACCCACAATCTACTCTCTACCAAAGTTTGAATTCAAAACAATGTCACAACTCAAAACTAATTCAATTTCGGGAGTTTTTAGTTCTCGGGTCGTTTCCCAAGGACACTTGAGATCAATGAGTGTGCAATTCCGGTTGTGGTGATCAAGCGGTTTTCAATGAAGGGATAAACATATAAAGAAATAAAAGAACATTCAAAATTGTAATAAATGAACAAATAAAGGGATTAAAGAACCAACTATGTAATATAGACAAGTAAGGTATATAAAAGGGATCAAGGTAAATGTGTATAAAAGATTTAAGACATAAAAGGTATCTTGGCTTGGAGTGAGATGAGGGTCCTTTCCTTGTTGAAACCATAAATATGACAATTAGAATGAATTAATCTCACTTGATTAACCCTCACATCGGAGAGTAAGTTAAATGAGCATAAATGTTCTTAACCCACAAATCCTAAATTGCTTGCTAATTGCCTTAGCAACAACTTAGCATTAGTGGGAACAAAAACAATTAACAATCCAAGAATTGACACTAAATGTTGGACATTCCAACTCTAGCAATCCAATTGCTCACTTTCCCCAAGCCAAGAGATAGAAAACTAGCACAAAATCATAATTGACATTTTGTCAAACACTTAGTGGGCAAAAACATTAAACATGGGGAAAATGAGAAAATGCTTGAAACTCAAAGCAACAAATGATCCCAATAACAATAAAAACTCAAGAAAGCATAAAGCAAACATCAATCATCAAATTCATCAACAAGAAATTAAAATTGCAAAAAAGAAGTAAAATTGAACTATAACTTGATATATAAGAAAGAGTAAGAACAATGTGACTATAAAGAATAGTAACAAAGAGATACTTACAATGGAAGCTAGCAAAATTCAAGATCAAAATTGGAAATGGAACCTGGATGTAAAACCCTAGTATAAACCCTAGTAGAGATGATGAAAAACTTAGAGACAAACTATACTAAAGCTTCCTAATACTACTCCTAAGCTACCCTAATGTTATCCTATGCTATAGTCTTCAGTTTTCCTTCAATATGAGCTAAATGGCTTCAGAAATGGGCCTCCAATGCCCCAAAATCGCGAGTCACATGCAATTTTAATGAAGGCATATGCGGCCACTTGTGCGTACGCACAGACTTGTGCGCACGCACACTCTGCCAAAAATCTCTTCCTGTACATACGCATAGAAGGTTGTGCGCACGCACACTAGGCGATGCTTGAATGCACGCGCGGCGCACACGAAGTGGCTCACGCACGCGCGTGGCTGTTCTCTTATGGTTTTTCATACGCACACAGGTATGTGTGTACGCACACATCGATGTGCTCTTCTCCTTTGATTCTTCATGCTTCCTGATGAGCGTATAATTTATACGCTTTTTGGCATTGTTTTTAGGTAGTTTTTAGTAGGATCTAGCTACTTTTAGGGATGTTTTTATTAGTTTTATGCAAAATTTACATTTCTGGACTTTACTATGAGTTTGTGTATTTTTCTGTGATTTCAGGTATTTTCTGGCTGAAATTAAGGGACCTGAGCAAAAATTTGATTCAGGCTGAAAAAGGACTGCTGATGCTGTTGGATTCTGACCTTCCTGCACTCGAGATGGATTTTCTGGAGCTACAGAACTCCAAATGGCACGCTCTCAACTGCGTTGGAAAGTATACGTCCAAGGCTTTCCAGCAATATATAATAGTTTCTACTTTATTCAAGTTTATACGACGCAAACTGGCGTTCATGCTACATTCTGGAGTAAAACGCCAGAAATACGTCACAAACCAGAGTTAAACGCCAAATAGACGTTACAACTTGCATTTAACCCCAAGAGAAGCCTCTGCACGTGTAAAGCTCAAGCTCAGCCCAAGCACACACCAAAGTGGGTCCCGGAAGTGGATTTCTGCACTTAGACTTATTTCTGTAAACCCTAGTAGCTAGTTTAGTATAAAAAGAACTTTTTACTATTGTACTAGAAGTCTAGTCTTTTGATTAATCTTTAATCAGTGTATGCGATTTTAGACCTTCATGGGGGCTAGCCATTTGGCCATGTGACGAGCGGATAATTTATACGCTTTTTGGCATTGTTTTATGTAGTTTTTAATAAGTTTAAGCTACTTTTAGGGATGTTTTCATTAGTTTTTATGTTAAATTCACATTTCTGTGATTTCAGGTAATTTCTGGCTGAAATTGAGGGACTTGAGCAAAACTCTGAAAAAAGGCTGACAAAAAGGACTGCTGATGCTGTTGGAATCTGACCTCCCTGCACTCGAAATGGATTTTCTGGAGCTACAGAACTCCAACTGGCGCGCTCTCAACGGCGTTGGAAAGTAGACATCCAGAGCTTTCCAACAATATATAATAGTCCATACTTCATTCGGAAATTGACGACGTAACTTGGCGTTGAACGCCAAGTATATGCTGCTGTCTGGAGTTAAACGCCAGAAAAACGTCATGATCCGGAGTTGAACGCCCAAAACACGTCATAACTTGGAGTTCAACTCCAAGAAAAGCCTCAGCTCGTGGATAGAGCAAGCTCAGCCCAAACATACACCAAGTGGGCCCCGGAAGTGGATTTATGCATCAATTACTTACTCATGTAAACCCTAGGAGCTAGTTTATTATAAATAGAACTTTTTACTAGTGTATTAGATATCTTTTGATCACTTTAGATCTAAAGAACATCTTGGGACGATTAGTTCTCAGATCATGGGGGCTGGCCAATCGGCCATGCCTGAACCTTTCACTTATGTATTTTCAACGGTGGAGTTTCTGCACACCATAGATTAAGGGTGTGGAGCTCTGCTGTACCTCAAGTTTCAATACAATTATTATTACTTTCTATTCAATTCTCTTTTATTCTTATTCCAAGATATACATTGCACAACACTTTGATGAATGTGATGATCCGTGACACTTATCATCATTCTCACCTATGAACGCGCGTGACTGACAACCACTTCCGTTCTACCTTAGGCCGGGCGTATATCTCTTAGATTCCCCAACAGAATCTTCGTGGTATAAGCTAGATAGATGGCGGCATTCATGGGGATCCGGAAAGTCTAACCTTGTCTGTGGTATTCTGAGTAGGATTCCGGTATTGAATGACTGTGACGAGCTTCAAACTCCTGAAGGCTGGGCGTGATGACAAACGCAAAAGAATCAATGGATTCTATTCCAACCTGATTGAGAACCGACAGATGATTAGCCGTGCTGTGACAGAGCATTTGGACCATTTTCACTGAGAGGATGGGATGTAGCTATCAACCAAGGGTGATGCCTCCAGACGATTAGCCATGCAGTGACAGCGCATAGGACCATTTTCCCGAGAGGATTAAAAGTAGCCATTGATGATGGTGATGCCCTACATACAGTTTGCCATGGAAAGGAGTAAGAAGGATTGAAGGAAGAGTGAGTAGTGAAGTAGAGTTTCAAGAGGAGCATAGCATCTCCATACGCCTATCTGAAATTTCCACTATTGATTTACATAAGTATTTCTATCCTTTTTATTTTCTTTTTATTATAAATTTTCGAAACCATAAACCAATTTAATCTGCCTAACTGAGATTTACAAGGTGACCATAGCTTGCTTCATACCAACAATCTCTGTGGGATCGACCCTTACTCACGTAAGGTATTACTTGGATGACCCAGTACACTTGCTGGTTAAGTTGAACGAAGTTGTGTCCACACATAGCAGAGAGCCACAAGAATAACTCCATATAAAATAAAGAATACAATATTGTGAGTATTACAATTTCGTCCACCAAGTTTTTGGCGCCGTTGCCGGGGATTGTTCGAGTATGGACAACTGACGGTTCATCTTGTTGCTCAGATTAGGTAATTTTCTTTTCAAAAATCTTTTTCAAAATTTTCTTTTCTTTTTCGTTTTTCCTAACATTATTTTTGAAAAAAAAAATAATAATAAAAATACAAAAAAATCATAAAATCATAAAAACCAAAAATATTTTGTGTTTCTTGTTTGAGTCTTGAGTCAATTTTTAAGTTTGGTGTCAATTGCATGCATTAAAAATTTTTCTTGCATTATTTTCGAAAATTCCATGCATTCATAGTGTTCTTCATGATCTTCAAGTTGTTCTTGACAAGTCTTCTTGTTTGATCTTGATGTTTACTTGTTGTGTGTTGTTTGTTGTTTTTCATGTGCATTTTTCGTTTGTTAGAGTCCATGCATTAAAGATTTTTAAGTTTGGTGTCTTGCATGTTTTCTTTGCATCAAAAATTTTTTCAAAATTATGTTCTTGATGTTCATCATGATCTTTAAAGTGTTCTTGGTGTTCATCTTGACATTCATAGCATTCTTGCATGCATTCATTGTTTTGATCTAAAAATTTCATGCATTGAGTATTTTTTGTTGTTTTTCTCTCTCATAATAAAAAAATTCAAAAATAAAAAATATCTTTTCCTTATTTCCCTCCAAATTTTCGAAATTTTGGGTTGACTTGGTCAAAAATTTTTAAAAATTAGTTGTTTTTTACAAGTCAAGTCAAAATTTCAATTTTAAAAATCTTATCTTTTCAAAATCTTTTTCAAAAATCATATCTTTTCCAATTTTTCCTTTTTTTTTTCGAAAATTTCAAAAATCTTTTTCAAAATATTTTCAAAATCTTTTTCTTATCTTTATATCATATTTTCGAAAAATAGCTAACAATTAATGTGATTGATTCAAAAATTTGAAGTTTGTTACTTTCTTGTTAAGAAAGGTTCAATCTTTAAATTCTAGAATCTTATCTTGTAGTTTCTTGTTAGTTAAGTCATTTTAAAAATTAAATCTTTTTCAAAATATCTTTTTTTTAAATTTTTATCTTATCTTTTTATCTTATCCTTCTCAAAATTTTATCTTTTTCAAAATTTGATTTCAAAATATCTTATCTAAACTTCTTATCTTCTTATCTTTTCAAATTTGATTTCAAATCTTTTTCAATCAACTAACTAACTTTTTGTTTGTTTCTTATCTTTTTCAAAACCACCTAACTATTTTTCCCTCTCTAATTTTCGAAAATATCTCACCCCTTTTTCAAAAATTATTTTTAATTAATTAATTGTTTAAATTTTAATTTCAATTATATTTCATCTTTAATTTTCGAAAATTACTAACCCCTTTTTCAAAATTATTTTTGAAATATCCCTTCTCTTTTCCTCTTCTATTTAATTATTTAATTACTAACACTTCTCTTCACCTCTCTCCATCTAATTATCCGAATCCCCTCTTCTACATTCTTCTCCCTTTTCTTCTTCTACTAACATAAAGGAATCTCTATACTGTGACATAGAGGATTCCTCTTTCTTTTCTTGTTTTCTTCTCTTTCATATGAGCAGGAATAGGGAAAAAGGAACTCTTGTTGAAATTGATCCAAAACCTGAAAGGACTCTGAAAAGAAAACTAAGAGAAACTAAATTACAACAATCCAGAAACAACCTTTCAGAAATTTTTGAACAAGAGAAGGAGATGGCAGCCGAAAATAATAATAATAATGCAAGGAGAATGCTTGGTGACTTCACAAAGCCAACGTCCAAGTTTGATGGAAGAAGCATCTCCATTCCTGCCATTGGAGCCAACAACTTTGAGCTGAAGCCTCAACTAGTTGCCTTAATGCAACAAAACTGCAAGTTTTATGGACTTCCATCTGAAGATCCTTATCAGTTTTTAATTGAGTTCTTGCAGATCTGTGAGACTGTAAAGACGAATGGAGTTGATCCTGAAGTCTACAGACTCATGCTTTTCCCTTTTGCTGTAAGAGACAGAGCTAGAATATGGTTGGATTCACAACCTAAGGATAGCTTGGACTCCTGGGATAAGCTGGTCACTGCCTTCTTGGATAAATTCTTCCCTCCTCAAAAGCTGAGCAAGCTGAGAGTGGATGTTCAAACCTTCAAACAAAAAGATGGTGAATCCCTCTATGAAGCTTGGGAAAGATACAAGCAGCTGACCAAAAGATGTCCATCTGACATGTTTTCAGAATGGACCATATTAGATATATTCTATTATGGTCTCTCTGAATTTTTGAAAATGTCATTGGACCATTCTGCAGGTGGATCCATTCACCTAAAGAAAATGCCTGAAGAGGCTCAAGAACTCATTGACATGGTTGCAAATAACCAGTTCATGTACACTTCTGAGAGGAATTCCATGAATAATGGGATACCTCAGAAGAAAGGAGTTCTTGAAATAGATGCTCTGAATGCCATATTGGCTCAGAATAAAGTGTTGACTCAACAGGTCAACATGATCTCTCAAAATCTGAATGGATGGCAACATGCATCCAACAGTACTAGAGAGGCAGCTTCTGAAGAAGCTTATGATCCTGAGAACCCTGCCATGGCAGAGGTTAATTACATGGGTGAACCTTACGGAAACACCTATAACTCATCATGGAGAAATCATCCAAATTTCTCATGGAAGGATCAACAAAAACCTCAACAAGGTTTTAACAATGGTGGATGCAATAAGCTGAGCAATAGCAAGCCATATCCATCATCTTCTCAGCAACAGACAGAGAATTCTGAACAAAACACCTCTAATTTAGCCAATCTAGTCTCTGATCTGTCAAAGGCCACTTTCAGTTTCATGAGTGAAACAAGATCCTCCATCAGAAATCTGGAGGCACAAGTGGGCCAGCTGAGTAAGAAAGTCATTGAAACTCCTCCCAGTATTCTCCCAAGCAATACAGAAGAGAATCCAAAAGGAGAGTGCAAAGCCATTGACATAGTCAATATGGCCGAATGCACAAGGGAGGAGGAGGACGAAAATCCTAGTAAGGAAGACCTCCTGGGACGTCCCTCAGGCAAGAAAGAGTTTCCTATTAAGGATCCAAAGGAATCTGAGGCTCATACAGAGACCATAGAGATTCCATTAAATCTCCTTCTGCCATTCATGAGCTCTGAAGACTATTCATCCTCTGAAGAGGATGAAGATGTGACTGGAGAGCAAGTTGTTCAATATTTAGGAGCTATCATGAAGCTGAATGCCAAGTTATTTGGTAATGAGACTTGGGAAAGTGAACCTCCCTTGCTCATTAATGAACTGGATACTTGGATTCAGAAAATTCTACCACAAAAGAAACAAGATCCTGGCAAGTTCTTAATACCTTGTACCATAGGCACCATGATCTTTGAAAAAGCTCTGTGTGATCTAGGGTCAAGGATAAATCTTATGCCACTCTCTGTAATGGAGAAGCTGGGGATCATTGAGGTACAACCTGCCTTGTTCTCATTACAATTGGCAGACAAGTCATTGAGACAAGCTTATGGATTAGTAGAGGACATACTAGTAAAGGTTGAAGGCCTTTACATCCCTGCTGATTTCATAATCTTAGACACTAGGAAGGAAGAGGATGATTGCATCATCCTTGGAAGACCTTTCCTAGCCACAGCAGGAGCTGTGATAGATGTCAACAGAGGTGAATTAGTCCTTCAATTGAATAGGGACTACCTTGTGTTTAAGGCACATGGCCATCCCTCTGTGACAAAAGAGAGTAAGCATGAAGAGCTTCTCTCAGTTCAGAGTCAAGAAGAGCCCACACAGTCAAACTCTAAGTTTGGTGTTGTGAGGCCACAACCAAACTCTAAGTTTGGTGTTAAGACCCCATATTCAAACTCTAAGTTTGGTGTTGGGACTATACAACATTGACCTGATCACCTTGTGGCTCCATGAGAGCCACTGTCAAGCTATTGACATTAAAGAAGCGCTTGTTGGGAGGCAACCCAATTTTATTTATCTAATTTTTATTTTATTCTATATTATTGTTATTTTGTGTTTTATTAGGTACATGATCATGAGGAGTCACTAAAAAAATCATAAAAATTAAAAACAGAGTCAAAAACAGCAGAAAAAAATTCGCACCCTGGAGGAAGAACAGGCTGGCGTTCAACGCCAGTAAGATGCATCTGGCCGGCGTTCAACGCCAGAACAGAGCATCATTCTGGCGCTGAACGCTAGAAACAAGCAACATTCTGGCACTGAACGCCAGGAATGTGCCCAGAGAGGAAAAGCTAGCGCTGAACGCCAGCAACAAGCATGAAACTGGCGTTCAACGCCAGAAACATGCTTTACATGGGCGTTGAACGCCCAGAATGTGCACCACACGGCTTTTAAACGCCAGAATGGTGTGCAAAGGCAATTTACATGCCTATTTGGTGCAGGGATGGAATTCCTTGACACCTCAGGACCTGTGGACCCCACAGGATCACCTCAGGATCTGTGGACCCCACAGGATCCCCACCTACTATATTCCCACCTTACCTCCTAATCCTATTTTTGTGATTTGTATTCCCCATGTCACACTTCCCAACAACTTCAATCTCTAAATCTCTCTTCCCAATAAACACTCCTTCCTAAAACCCTTCACCAATCACCTCAACCCACTCTTCCCCATAAACCCCACCTACCTTCAAACATTCAAAACCATTTTCCCACCCATTCCCACCCTAAATGGCCGAACTTACACTCCCTCCTCTCCCTATAAATACCCTTCCATTCTATTTCATTTTCACACAACACAAACCCCTTTTCTCCCACTTAGCCGAACCTACATCTCTCCCTCTCTACCATATTTTCTTCTTCTTCTTCTTCTCTTCTTTCTTCTCTTGCTCGAGGGCGAGCAATATTTTAAGTTTGGTGTGGTAAAAGCATAAGCTTTTTGTTTTTCCATTACCATCAATGGCACCTAAGGCCGGAGAATCCTCTAGAAAAGGAAAAGGGAAGACAAAAGCTTCCACCTCCGAGTCATGGGAGATGGAAAGATTCATCTCCAAGAGCCATCAAGACCACTTCTATGATGTTGTGGCAAAAAAGAAGGTGATCCCTGAGGTCCCTTTCAAGCTCAAGAAAAATGAGTATCCGGAGATCCGACATGAAATCCGAAGAAGAGGTTGGGAAGTCCTAACCAACCCCATGCAACAAGTCGGAATCTTAATGGTTCAAGAGTTCTATGCCAATGCATGGATCACTAGGAACCATGATCAAAGTATGAACCCGAGTCCAAAGAATTATCTCACAATGGTTCGGGGGAAATACTTAGATTTTAGTTCGGAAAATGTGAGGTTGGCGTTTCACTTGCCCATGATGCAAGGAGATGAACGCCCCTACACTAGAAGGGTCAACTTTAATCAAAGGTTGGACCAAGTCCTTATGGACATATGTGTGGAAGGAGCTCAATGGAAAAGAGACTCCAAAGGCAAGCCAGTCCAACTAAGAAAACTGGATCTCAAGCCTATAGCTAGAGGATGGTTGGAGTTCATTCAACGCTCTGTCATTCCCACTAGCAACCGATCTGAAGTTACTGTGGATTGGGCCATCATGATTCATGGCATCATGATTGGAGAGGAAGTAGAAGTTCATGAGGTCATCTCCAATGAAATCTACAAAATAGCCGACAAGCCCTCACCCATGGCAAGGCTAGCTTTTCCTCACCTTATTTGCCATCTGTGTTACTTAGCTGGAGTTATCATAGAAGGAGACATCCTCATTGAAGAGGATAAGCCCATCACCAAGAAGAGGATGGAGCAAGCAAGAGAGACCCTTCATGGTTCTCAAGAGATGCATGAGGAAGCTCATCATCAAGAAATCTCTGAGATGCCTCAAGGGATGCACTTTCCTCCCAACAACTATTGGGAACAACTCAACACCTCCTTAGAAGATTTGAGCCACAATGTTGAACAACTAAGGGTGGAACATCATGAGCACTCCATCATTCTCCAAGAAATAAGAGAAGACCAAAGAGCAATGAGGGAGGAGCAATAAAGGCAAGGAAGGGACATAGAAGAGCTTAAGAACATCATTGGTCCTTCAAGAAGAAGACGCCACTAAAGGTGGATTCATTCCTTGTTCTTTATTTCTTTCTGTTTTCGGTTTTTAATGTTGTGTTTATTTATGTTTTGTGTCTTTACTTCATGATCATTAGTATGTAACCATGCCTTAAAGCTATGAATAAAATCCATTAATCCTTCACCTCTCTTAAATGAAAAATGTTTTAATTCAAAAGAACAAGAAGTACATGAATTTCGAATTTATCCTTGAATTTAGTTTAATTATATTGATGTGGTGACAATACTTTTGTTTTCTGAATGAATGCTTGAACAGTGCATATGTCTTTTGATATTGTTGTTTATGAATGTTAAAATTGTTGGCTCTTGAAAGAATGATGAACAAAGAGAAATGTTATTGATGATCTGAAAAATCATGAAATTGATTCTTGAAGCAAGAAAAAGCAGTGAAAAAGAAGAAGCTTGCGAAAAAAAAAAGTGGCAAAAAAAATTAGAAAGAAAAAGAAAAAGCAAGCAGAAAAAGCCAATAGCCCTTAAAACAAAAGGCAAGGGTAAAAAAGGATCCAAGGCTTTGAGCATCAATGGATAGGAGGGCCCAAGGAAATAAAATCCAGGCCTAAGCGGCTAAACCAAGCTGTCCTTAACCATGTGCTTGTGTCATGAAGGTCCAAGTGAAAAGCTTGAGACTGAATGGTTAAAGTCGTGATCCAAAGGCAAAAGAGTGTGCTTAAGAGCTCTGGACACCACTAACTGGGGACTCTAGCAAAGCTGAGTCACAATTTGAAAAGGTTCACCCAGTTATGTGTCTGTGGCATTTATGTATCCGGTGGTAATACTGGAAAACAAAGTGCTTAGGGCCACGGCCAAGACTCATAAGTAGCTGTGTTCAAGAATCAACATGCTTAACTAGAAAAGTCAATAACACTATCCAAAATTCTAAGTTCCTAAAGAAGCCAATCATTCAAAAACTTCAAAGGAAAAAGTGAGATGCCAAAACTGTTCAGAAGCAAAAAGCTACAAGTCCCGCTCATCTAATTATAATTAATATTCATTGATATTCAGGAATTTATAGTATATTCTCTTCTTTTATCCTATTTGATTTTCAGTTGCTTGGGGACAAGCAACAATTTAAGTTTGGTGTTGTGATGAGCGGATAATTTATACGCTTTTTGGCATTGTTTTTAGGTAGTTTTTAGTAAGTTTAAGCTACTTTTAGGGATGTTTTCATTAGTTTTTATGTTAAATTCACATTTCTGGACTTTACTATGAGTTTGTGTATTTTTCTGTAATTTCAGGTAATTTCTGGCTGAAATTGAGGGACTTGAGCAAAACTCTGAAAAAAGGCTGACAAAAAGGACTGCTGATGCTGTTGGAATCTGACCTCCCTGCACTCGAAATGGATTTTCTGGAGCTACAGAACTTCAATTGGCGCGCTCTCAACGGCGTTGGAAAGTAGACATCCAGAGCTTTCCAGTAATATATAATAGTCCATACTTTATTCGGAAATTGATGACGTAACTTGGCGTTGAACGCCAAGTACATGCTGCTGTCTGGAGTTAAACGCCAGAAAAACGTCATGATCCGGAGTTGAACGCCCAAAACACATCATAACTTGGAGTTCAACTCCAAGAAAAGCCTTAGCTCGTGGATAGATCAAGCTCAGCCCAAACATACACCAAGTGGGCCCCGGAAGTGGATTTATGCATCAATTACTTACTCATGTAAACCCTAGGAGCTAGTTTATTATAAATAGAACTTTTTACTAGTGTATTAGATATCTTTTGATCACTTTAGATCTAAAGAACATCTTGGGATGATTAGTTCTCAGATCATGGGGGCTGGCCAATCGGCCATGCCTGAACCTTTCACTTATGTATTTTCAACGGTGGAGTTTCTGCACACCATAGATTAAGGGTGTGGAGCTCTGCTGTACCTCAAGTTTCAATACAATTATTATTACTTTCTATTCAATTCTCTTTTATTCTTATTCCAAGATATACGTTGCACAACACTTTGATGAATGTGATGATCCGTGACACTCATCATCATTCTCACCTATGAACGCGCGTGACTGACAACCACTTTCGTTCTACCTTAGGCCGGGCGTATATCTCTTAGATTCTCCAACAGAATCTTCGTGGTATAAGCTAGATAGATGGCAGCATTCATGGGGATCCGGAAAGTCTAACCTTGTCTGTGGTATTCCGAGTAGGATCCTGGGAATCCGGAAAGTCTAACCTTGTCTGTGGTATTCCGAGTAGGATTCCGGTATTGAATGACTGTGACGAGCTTCAAACTCCTGAAGGCTGGGCGTGATGACAAACGCAAAAGAATCAATGGATTCTATTCCAACCTGATTGAGAACCGACAGATGATTAGCCGTGCTGTGACAGAGCATTTGGACCATTTTCACTGAGAGGATGGGATGTAGCTATCAACCAAGGGTGATGCCTCCAGACGATTAGCCGTGCAGTGACAGCGCATAGGACCATTTTCCCGAGAGGATTAAAAGTAGCCATTGATGATGGTGATGCCCTACATACAGTTTGCCATGGAAAGGAGTAAGAAGGATTGAAGGAAGAGTGAGTAGTGAAGTAGAGTTTCAAGAGGAGCATAGCATCTCCATACGCCTATCTGAAATTTCCACTATTGATTTACATAAGTATTTCTATCCCTTTTATTTTCTTTTTATTATAAATTTTTACAATTTCGTCCACCACCATGCCTGGACCATCACTTATGTATTTTCAACGGTGGAGTTTCTACACACCATAGATTAAGGTGTGGAGCTCTGCTGTACCTCGAGTATTAATGCAATTACTACTATTTTCTATTCAAATCACGCTTATTCTCATTCTAAGATATTCGCTGCACTTCAACATGATGAATGTGATGATCCGTGACACTCATCATCATTCTCACCTATGAACGCGTGCCTGACAACCACTTCATGAAGAGCAAGTTGCTCAATATTTAGGAGCCATCATGAAGCTGAATGCCAAGTTGTTTGGTAATGAGACTTGGGAAGATGAACCTCCCTTGCTCATTAGTGAACTAAACACATGGGTTCAGCAAACTTTACCGCAAAAGAAACAAGATCCTGGTAAATTCTTAATACCCTGTACCATAGGCACCATGACCTTTGAGAAGGCTCTATGTGACCTGGGGTCAGGTATAAATCTTATGCTACTCTCTGTAATGGAGAAAATGGGGATCTTTGAGGTACAAGCTACAAGCATCTCACTAGAGATGGCAGACAAGTCAATAAAACAAGCTTATGGATTAGTAGAGGACGTGTTGGTAAAGGTTGAAGGCCTTTACATCCCTACTGATTTCATAATCTTAGACACTGGGAAGGATGAGAATGTATCCATCATTCTTGGAAGACCCTTCCTAGCCACAGCAAAAGCTGTGATTGATGTTAACAGAGGAGAATTAGTCCTTCAATTGAATGGGGACTACCTTGTGTTTAAGGCTCAAGGTTATCCTTCTGTAAACATAGAAAATAGGCACGATAAGCTTCTCTCAATACAGAGTCAAACAAAGCCCCCACAATCAAACTCTAAGTTTGGTGTTAGGGGCCACAACCAAACTCTAAGTTTGGTGTTGAACCCCCACATTCAAACTCTAAGTTTGGTGTTGGAAGGTCCCAACAATGCTCTGAACATCTGTGAAGCTCCACAAGAGCTCACTGTCAAGCTATTGACATTAAAGAAGCGCTTATTGGGAGGCAACCCAATTTTTTTTATGTTTTATTATGATTATGATCATGTGGAGTCACAAAACAATTGCAAAAATTAAAAACAAAATCAAAAATAGCAGAAGAAAAAGCACACCCTGGAGGAAGAGCTTTTGGGCGTTTAAACGTCAGAAACAAGCATCTGTCTGGCATTTAACGCCAGAAACAAGTACCAAGCTGGCATTTAACGCCAGAAACAAGCATCAGACTGGAATTAAACGCCAGAAGCAAGAATAGAAGTGGCGTTCAACGCCAGAAACATGCTGCAAATTGGTATTGAACGCCCAAAACAAGCATGGAAGTGGTGTTTAACGCCATAAACATGCTGCAGACTGGTGTTAAACGCCAGAATTGCATACAGAGGGCATTTTACACGCCTAAAGGGTGCAGGGATGAAAAATCCTTGACACCTCAGGATCTGTGGACCCCACAGGATCCCTACCTACCTTCTCCCTCTCTCTCACACCTTTTCATAACACTCTTTCCCAAACATCATTCACCAATCACCTCAACCACTCTTTCCCATAAACCCCATCTACCTTCAAATTCAAAATCTCTTTTCCACCCAAACCCACCCTAAATGACCGAACCCTAACCCCTCTCCTTCCACTATATAAACCCCTCAATCCTTCTTCATTTTCACACATCACTACCCTCTCTTCTCCCCCTTGGCCGAATACACATCTCTCTCCCTCTCCTCCATATCTTCTTTTTCTTCATCTATTCTTTCTTCTTTTGCTCGACGGCAAGCAACATTCTAAGTTTGGTGTGGTAAAAGCATAGCTTTTTGTTTTTCTATAACCATTTATGACACCTAAGGCTAGAGAAACCTCTAGAAAGAGGAAAGGGAAGACAAAAGCTTCCACCTCTGAGTCATGAGAGATGGAGAGATTCATCTCAAGGGTCCATAGCTCAGTAGTAGAGCATTTGACTGCACATCAAGAGAGCCCATTCATGGGCCTCAACAAGAGCATGAGGAATTCCCTCATCAAGAAATCCCTGAGATACCTCAGAGGATATATTTTCCTCCACACAATTATTGGGAGCAACTAAGGATAGGAGCACCAAAATCACTAGGGATCAAGCAACAGAGGCAAGGAAGAGACATAGATGAGATCAAGAACACCATTGGTCCTTCAAGAAGAAGGCGCCACCCTCACTAAGGTGGACTCATTCCTTAACTTCCTTGTTCTTATCTCTCTATTTTTTGATTTTATGTTTTATGTTTGTCCATGTTTTGAGTCTTTATTACATGATCATTAGTGTTTAGTAACTATATCTTAAGGCTATGAATAATTCCATAAATCCTTCACCTTTCTTAAATGAAAAATGTTTTTAATACAAAAGAACAAGAAGTATATGAGTTTCGAATTCATCCTTGAAATTAGTTTAATTATATTGATGTGGTGACAACACTTTTTGTTTTCTGAATGAATGCTTGAACAGTGCATATTTTTGATCTTGTTGTTTATGAATGTTAAAATTGTTGGCTCTTGAAAGAATGATGAAAAAGAAAAATGTTATTGATGATCTGAAAAATCATAAAATTGATTCTTGAAGCAAGAAAAAGCAGTGAATAATAAAGCTTACGAAAAAAATGGCAAAAAAAAGAGAAAGAAAAAGAAAAAGCAAGCAGAAAAAGCCTTTAGCCCTTAAAACCAAAAGGCAAGGGTAAAAAGGATCCAAGGCTTTGAGCATCAATGGATAGGAGGGCCCAAGAAAATAAAATCCAGGCCTAAGCGGCTAAATCAAGCTGTCCCTAACAATGTGCTTGTGGCATGCAGGTTCAAGTGAAAAACTTGAGACTGAGTGGTTAAAGTCGTGATTCAAAGCAAAAAGAGTGTGCTTAAGAGCTCTGGACACCTATAACTGGGGACTTTAGCAAAGCTGAGTCACAATTTGAAAAGGTTCACCCAGTTATGTGTCTGTGGTATTTATGTATCCGGTGGTAATACTGGAAAACAAAGTGCTTAGGGCCACGACCAAGACTCATAAAAGTAGCTGTGTTCAAGAATCAACGTACTTAACTAGGAGAATCAATAACACTATCTGAACTCTGAGTTCCTATGGATGCCAATCATTCTAAACTTCAAAGGATAAAGTGAGATGCCAAAACTGTTCAGAAGCAAAAAGCTACAAGTCCCGCTCATCTAATTAGAACTAATATTCATTGATATTTTGGGATTTATAGTATATTCTCTTCTTTTTATCCTATTTGATTTTCAGTTGGTTGGAGACAAGCAACAATTTAAGTTTGGTGTTGTGATGAGCGGATAATTTATACGATTTTTTGCATTGTTTTTAGGTAGTTTTTAGTAGGATCTAGCTACTTTTAGGGATGTTTTGATTAGTTTTTATGCAAAATTCACATTTCTGGACTTTACTATGAGTTTGTGTGTTTTTCTGTGATTTTAAGTATTTTCTAGCTGAAATTGAGGGACCTGAGCAAAAATCTGATTTAGGCTGAAAAAGGACTGTTGGATTCTGACCTTCCTGCACTCGAGATGGATTTTCTGGAGCTACAAAACTCCAAATGGCGCGCTCTCAATTGTGTTAAAAGGTAGACATCCAGGGCTTTCCAGCAATATATAATAGCCTCTACTTTATTCGAGTTTAGATGACGTAAACTGGCGTTCAACGCTAGTTCCATGCTGCATTCTGGAGTAAAACGCCATAAATACGTCACAAACCAGAGTTAAACGCCAAACAGACGTTACAACTTGGCGTTTAACCCCAAGAGAAGTCTCTGCACGTGTAAAGCTCAAGCTCACCCCAAGCACACACCAAAGTGGGCCCCGGAAGTAGATTTCTGCACTTAGACTTATTTCTGTAAACCTTAGTAGCTAGTTTAGTATAAATAGAACTTTTTACTATTGTACTAGGAGTCTAGTCTTTTGATTGATCTTTAATCAATGTATGCGATTTTAGACCTTCATGGGGGCTGGCCATTCGACCATGCCTAGACCATCACTTATGTATTTTCAACGGTGGAGTTTCTACACACCATAGATTAAGGTGTGGAGCTCTGCTGTACCTCGAGTATTAATGCAATTACTACTATTTTCTATTCAAATCACGCTTATTTTCATTCTAAGATATTCGCTGCACTTCAACATGATGAATGTGATGATCCGTGATACTCATTATCATTCTCACCTATGAACGCGTGCCTGACAACCACTTCCGTTCTACCTTAGATCGAGCATGTATCTTTTGGATTCCTTAATCAGAGTCTTCGTTGTATAAGCTAGAATCCATTGGCAGCATTCTTGAGAATCCGGAAAGTCTAAACCTTGTTTGTGGTATTCTGAGTAGGATTTAGGGATTGAATGACTGTGACAAGCTTCAAACTCGCGAGTGTTGGGCGTAGTGACAGACGCAAAAGAATCACTGTATTCTATTTCGACATGATCGAGAACCGACATATGATTATCCGTGCTGTGACAGAGCATTTGGACCATTTTCACTGAGAGGATGGGAGGTAGCCATTGACAACAGTGAAACCCAACATACAGCTTGCCATAGAGAGGAGTAAGAATGATTAGATGGAAGCAATAGGAAAGTAGAGTTTCAGAAGGAACACAGTATCTCCGTGCGCTTATCTGAAATTTCCACCAATGAATTACATAAGTATCTCTATCTTTATTTTATGCTTTATTTATTTTTATATTCTAAAACCATTATAACTATTTGAATCCGCCTGACTGAAATTTACAAGATGACCATAGCTTGCTTCAACCAACAATCTCCGTGGGATCGACCCTTACTCACGTAAGGTATTACTTGGACGACCCAGTGCACTTGCTGGTTAGTTGTGCGAAGTTGGGACAAAGTGTGATTCACGTTTAAGAGCTCCAAGTCTTTGGCGTCATTGTTGATGATCACAATTTCGTGCACCACTTCCTCCATTTTGAATGCTCTTCTTCCATTTTCTCCAAGCCATTCCTACCTTATACATCTGAAATCACTCACAAACAATATCAAGGCATCGAATGGAAGGAAAATGGAATAAAATTAGGCTAAATTAGGCACAAAAGAGCACGTTTTCATAATCAAGCATAAATTAGGAGGAAAGTTAAAAAACATGCTATTTAAGGGAATAAGTGAATGTTTATATGATGAAATCCATTCAATTTCAACCAAAAATCATCATCAAATATGGATTCATCAATTCTTTCACACTTAAACACTATCATGTCCTCATGATAAATACACTCAAAGGAGATAGATGAAAGGGAAAACAACTTATTCTACGTACTACCTAAATGCATGCAACTATCCTAAGGGTTACTTGCTAATATGCACTATACTAAGAGTTGGTAAAACAGACCATGAAATTCCAATCCATCACAAGAAGGCTTTAGGGCCAATGCATAGAGTTCATGCACTAAGATGATGTCCAAAGATTTGAATTAAAGTTTCAAAAACTATCCAATCAAGACAACTTGCAAGAAGATACAATATGAGATGCAAGAACATAGAATTGAGCGATCAAACCCCTCACCGGATGTGTATTCACTCAATTCGCTCAGTGTTTAGGGTTTAACCACTCAATTATCCTTTTATCATGTTTTTCAAAGATTTACAAGTCATCTAACAATCAACTAGTATTTGATGGATGAATAACAAGTATCATGAGGTCTTTGGAGGGTTGTAACGGGACTAGGGTTTAGGTAGGATGAATATGGTTAAGTGGACTTAAAGAATTAGTTCTTTGATTAGCTTAAGTATCCACCTAATCCTATATCACCTATATATACATAACAATACAACCTATCCACCCATTTTTTCTCCTATCTCACCTCACTCATGCATTTTCTTTTCAAAACATGACATATGCATCCTTTATCTAACTTTTTATTCATTTCATATTCTATTATGCACAAGTTTTTTTTTAAATTAACTATAGATGCACATGTCTTAATTAATGAAATGCATGAGCATTACCTAATTGACAAAAATTTTTCACAATGAGTTCTTGCCTTTATCACCAATGTTTCCTAAAAATTCCCCCACACTTAGAATATACACACTAATCCATCCAAGCTAATAAAAGAGTAATTTAGGGACATCAATGGTTTTTTCGCTTAAGGGGAGTAATGTGCTTACCATCAGAACAAGAGGGGATTCACAGGCTCAAAAGGGGTTCACAAAGGTGAATATAAGGGTTAACCAGATAGGTTGGTGAGTTTAACATCAAGGATGGCCTCAATCATGCTAAATGCATCCAAACATAAATACAGGACATAACGAATCATGCAAATCAATGATCACAATAAAAAAGGAGTAAAATCGCACAAGAACAAACATTATGGTTGAAAAAATACAACCATCTATTAGAGCTCAAATATCACAAGGCATGTTGTTCTAGCTCTTTTCTATGTTTTACAAACAAAATACTCCAAGCAAGTTGAAAAACACAAAATTTTTCTTCAATTCAATCAATGGTACGCCCTAAGAAAGATTGTCATGAAAATTCCTTGGTGTTCACAGGTGCACGAAATTGTGATCATCAATGGCGCCATCAACATGGTACGCTCAATTGCAATCTCAACTCTTTATCCCAACTAACCAGCAAGTGCACTGGGTCGTCCAAGTAATAAACCTTACGCGAGTAAGGGTCGATCCCACGGAGATTGTTGGTATGAAGCAAGCTATGGTCATCTTGTAAATCTCAGTCAGGCGGATTCAAATGGCTATGGAGGATTAATGACTAAAAGATGAATAAAACATAAAATAAAGATAGAGATACTTATGTAGTTCATTGGTGAGAATTTCAGATAAGCGTATGAAGATGCTTTGTCCCTTCTGTCTCTCTTCTTTCCTACTGTCTTCATCCAATCCTTCTTACTCCTATCCATGGAAAGCTGTATGTTGGGCATCACCGTTGTCAATGGCTACAGTCACGTCCTCTCAGTGAAAATGTTCAACGCGCTCTGTCACAGCACGGCTATTCAGCTGTCGGTTCTCGATCATGTCGGAATAGAATCCAGTGATTCTTTTGCGTCTGTCAATAACGCCCCACAATCGCGAGTTTGAAGCTCATCACAGTCATTCAATCCTTGAATCCTACTCAGAACACCACAGACAAGGTTTAGACCTTTCGGATTCTCTTGAATGCCGCCATCAATTCTAGCTTATACCACGAAGATTCCGATTAAGGGATCCAAGAGATATCCACTCAATCTAAGGTAGAACGAACGTGGTTGTCAGGAACACGTTCATAGGTGAGAATGATGATGAGTGTCACGGATCATCACATTCATCAAGTTGAGGAACAAGTGATATCTTAAAACAAGAATAAGCCGAATTGAATAGAAGAAATAGTAATTGCATTGATACTCGAGGTACAGCAGAGCTCCACACCTTAATCTATGGTGTGTAGAAACTCCACTGTTGAAAATACATAAGAACAAGGTCTAGGCATGGCCGAATGGCCAGCCTCCCAAAGAGGGTTCAATCATAAAAACATGATCAAAAGATATCTAATACAATAGCAAAAGGTCCTATTTGTAGAGAACTAGTAGCTTAGAGTTTACAAAGATGAGTAAATGACATAAAAATCCACTTCTGGGCCCACTTGATGTGTGCTTGGGCTGAGCATTGAAGCTTTCATGTGTAGAGACTTTTCTTGGAGTTAAACGCCAGCTTTTGTGCCAGTTTGGGCGTTTAACTCCCATTCTTGTGCTACTTCCGGCGTTTAACGCCAGAATTCTTGAGCTGACTTGGAACGCCTGTTTGAGCCCAGGATGTCTACTTTCCAACACAATTGAGAGCGTGCCAATTGGGCTTCTGTAGCTCCAGAAAGTCCACTTCGAGTGCAGGGAGGTCAAAATCCAACAGCATCTGCAGTCCTTTTCAGCCTCTGAATCAAATTTTTGCTCAGGTCCCTCAATTTCAGCCAGAAAATACCTGAAATCACAGAAAAACACACAAACTCATAGTAAAGTCCAGAAAAGTGAATTTTAACTAAAAACTAATAAAAATATAATAAAAACCACCTAAAACATACTAAAAATAATGCCAAAAAGCGTATAAATTATCCACTCATCACAACACCAAACTTAAATTGTTGCTTGTCCCCAAGCAACTGAAAATCAAATAAGATAAAAAGAAGAGAATATGCAATGAATTCTAAAAACATCTATGAAGATCAGCATTAATTAGATGAGCGGGACTTTTAGCTTTTTGCCTCTGAACAGTTTTGGCATCTCACTCTATCCTTTGAAATTCAGAATGATTGGCTTCTATAGGAACTTAGAATCTAGATAGTGTTATTGATTCTCCTAGTTAAGTATGATGATTCTTGAACACAGCTACTTTATGAGTCTTGGCCGTGGCCCAAAGCACTCTGTCTTCCAGTATTACCACCGGATACATACATGCCACAAACACATAACTGGGTGAACCTTTTTAGATTGTGACTCAGCTTTGCTAGAGTCCCCAATTAGAGGTGTCCAGGGTTCTTAAGCACACTCTTTTTGCCTTGGATCACAATTTTATTCTCTTTTTTTTTTCTTTTTTCTTTTTCCTTTTTTTTGTATTCACTGCTTTTTCTTGCTTCAAGAATCATTTTTATGATTTTTTAGATCCTCAGTAACGTGTCTCCTTTTTTCATCATTCTTTCAAGAGCCAACATTCATGAACAACAAATTCAAAAGACATATGCACTGTTCAAGCATACATTCAGAAGTTAAAGTATTGCCACTACATCAAAATAATTAATCTGTTATAAAATTCAAAATTCATGCAATTCTTCTCTTTTTCAATTAAGAACATTTTTCATTTAAGAAAGGTGATGGATTCATAGGACATTCATAACTTTAAGGCATAGACACTAAAACACTAATGATCACAAGACACAAACATAGATAAACATAAGCATGAGAATTCGAAAAACAGAAAAATAAAGAACAAGGAGATTAAAGAACGGGTCCACCTTAGTGATGGCGGCTTGTTCTTCCTCTTGAAGATCTTATGGAGTGCTTGAGCTCCTTAATGTCTCTTCCTTGCCTTTGTTGCTCCTTTCTCATGATTATTTGATCTTTTATAATTTCATGGAGGAGAATGGAATGTTCTTGGTGCTCCATCCTTAATTGTCCCATGTTGGAACTCAATTCTCCTAGGGAGGTGTTGATTTGCTCCCAATAGTTTTGTGGAGGAAAGTGCATCCCTTGAGGCATCTCAGGAATTTCATGATGAGGAATTTTCTTATGCTCATGTCTATGAGTGGGATCTCCTGTTTGCATTGAGCTCCTTCCACACAAATATCCATGAGGACTTGGTCCAACCTTTGATTAAAGTTGACCTTTTTTTTGAGTTTGAAAAGGGACCTCGGGGATCACCTTCTTCATGGCCACAACTTCATAGAAGTGGTCTTGATGCACCCTTGAGATGAATCTCTCCATCTCCCATGACTCGGAGGTGGAAGCTTTTGCCTTCTCTTTCCTCTTTCTAGAGGTTTCTCCGGCCTTAGATGCCATAAATGGTTATGGAAAAACAAAAAGCAATACTTTTACCACATCAAACTTAGAAGGTTTGCTCGTCCTCGAGCAAAAGAAGAAAGAAGAGAGTAGAAGAAGAAGAAATAGAGGAGATGGAGGGGGGCTTTGTGTTTCAACCAAGGGGGAGAAGTGGTGTTTAGGTTGTGTGAAAATGAAGGAGTGAAGATGGGTTTATATAAGAGTGGAAAGGGGGTGTATGGTTCGGCCATTATGGGTGGGTTTGGGAGGGAAAGTGGTTTGAATTTGAATGGTGAGGTGAGTGGGGTTTTATGAAGGATGGATGTGAGTGGTGAATGGGTGAAAAAGAGAGAGAGTGGTGGGGTAGGTGGGGATCCTGTGGGGTCCACAGATCCTGAGGTGTCAAGGATAATTCATCCCTGCACCAAGTGGCGAGCAAAAATGCTCCTTCTGCCAATCCTGGCGTTAAACGCCGGGCTGGTGCCCATTTCTGGCGTTTAACGCCAGCTTGGTGCCCCTTTCTGGCGTTAAACGCCAGTCTGGTGCCCCTTTCTGGCGTTAAACGCCCAGAATAGTGCCAGACTAGGCGTTAAACGCCCATTTGCTGCCCTTACTGGCGTTTAAACGCCAGCAAGCTTTTCCTCCAGGGTGTGCTTTTTTCTTTCTATTTTTCATTCTGTTTTTGCTTTTTCAATTGATTTTGTGACTTCACATGATCATCAACCTATAGAAAACATAAAATAACAATGGAAAATAGATAAATATAACATTGGGTTGCCTCCCAACAAGCACTCTTTTAATGTTAGTAGCTTGACAGTGGGCTCTTATGGAGCCTCACAGATACTCAGAGCAATGTTGGAACCTCTCCAACACCAAACTTAGAGTTTGAATGTGGGGGTTCAACACCAAACTTAGAAGTTGGTTGTGGCCTCCCAACACCAAACTTAGAGTTTAACTGTGGGGGCTCTGTTTGACTTTGTTTTGAGAGAAGCTCTTCATGCTTCCTCCCCATGGTTACAGAGGGATATCCTTGAGCCTTAAACATAAGGGATTCTTCATTCACTTGAATGATCAATTCTCCTCTGTCAATATCAATCACAGCCTTTGCTGTGGCTAGGAAGGGTCTGCCAAGGATGATGGATTCATCCATGCACTTCCCAGTCTCTAGGACTATGAAATCAGCAGGAATGTAATGGTCTTCAATCTTTACCAGAACATCCTCTACAAGTCCATAAGCTTGTTTTCTTGAATTATCTGCCATCTCTAGTGAGATTCTTGTAGCCTGTACCTCAAAGATCCCTAGCTTCTCCATTACAGAGAGAGGCATGAGGTCTATGCTTGACCCTAGGTCACACAGAGCCTTCTCGAAGGTCATGGTGCCTAATGTACAAGGTATTGAGAACTTCCCAGGGTCCTGTCTCTTTTGAGGTAATCTCTGCCTAGTCAAGTCATCCAGTTCTTTGGTGAGCAAAAGGGGTTCATCCTCCCAAGTCTCATTACCAAATAACTTGTCATTTAGCTTCATGATTGCTCCAAGGTATTTAGCAACTTGCTCTTCAGTGACATCTTCGTCCTCTTCAGAGGAAGAATACTCATCAGAGCTCATGAATGGCGAAAGTAAATCCAATGGAATCTCTATGGTCTCAGTGTGAGCCTCAGATTTCCATGGTTCCTCATTAGAGAACTCATTGGAGGCCAGTGGACGTCCATTGAGGTCTTCCTCAGTGGCACTCACTGCCTCTTCCTCCTCTCCATTTTCGGCCATGTTGATGGCCTTACACTCACCTTTTGGATTCTCTTCTGTATTGCTTGGAATAATGCTAGGAGGGAGTTCAGTAACTTTCTTACTTAGCTGACCCACTTGTGCCTCTAAGTTTCTAATGGAGGACCTTGTTTCAGTCATGAAACTTTGAGTGGTTTTGATTAGATCAGAGACCATGGTTGCTAAGTCAGAGTGGCTCTGCTTAGAATTCTCTGTCTGTTGCTGAGAAGATGATGGAAAAGGCTTGCCATTGCCAAACCTGTTTCTTCCACCATTATTGTTGTTGAAACCTTGTTGAGGTCTCTGTTGATCCTTCCATGAGAGATTTGGATGATTTCTCCATGAAGGATTATAGGTGTTTCCATAAGGTTCTCCCATGTAATTCACCTCTTCCATTGAAGGATTCTCAGGATCATAAGCTTCTTCAGCAAATGAAGCGTCCTTAGTACTGCCTGGTGCAGCTTGTATTCCAGACAGACTTTGAGAAATCATATTGACTTGTTGAGTCAATATTTTGTTCTGAGCCAATATGGCATTCAGAGTATCAATCTCAAGAACTCCTTTCTTCTGATTCGTCCCATTGTTCACATGATTCCTTTCAGAAGTGTACATGAATTGGTTATTTGCAACCATTTCAACGAGTTCTTGAGCTTCTGCAGGCGTCTTCTTCAGATGAAGAGATCCTCCAGCAGAGCTATCCAATGACATCTTGGACAGTTCAGACAGACCATCATAGAAGATACCTATGATGATCCATTCAGAAAGCATGTCAGAAGGACACTTTCTGATCAATTGTTTGTATCTTTCTCAAGCTTCATAGAGGGATTCTCCTTCCTTCTGTCTGAAGGTTTGGACTTCCACTCTAAGCTTACTCAATTTTTGAGGTGGAAAGAACTTTGCCAAGAAGGCATTGACTAGCTTTTCCCAAGAGTTCAGGCTTTCTTTAGGTTGTGAGTCCAACCATATCCTAGCTCTGTCTCTTACAGCAAAAGGGAATAGCATAAGTCTGTAGACCTCAGGGTCAACCTCATTAGTCTTGACAGTGTCACAGATTTGCAAGAATTCAGCTAAAAACTTATGAGGATCTTCCAATAGAAGTCCATGAAACTTGCAATTCTGTTGCATTAGAGAAACTAATTGAGGCTTAAGCTCAAAGTTGTTTGCTCCAATGGCAGGGATAGAGATGCTTCTCCCATAGAAGTCGGGAGTAGGTGTAGTAAAGTCACCCAGCACCTTCCTTGCATTGTTGGCATTGTTGTTGTTTTCGGCTGCCATGGGTTCTTCTTGTTTGAAGATTTCTGTTAGGTCCTCTACAGAGAGTTGTGCTTTAGCTTCTCTTAGCTTTCGCTTCAATGTCCTTTCAGGTTCAGGGTCAGCCTCAACAAGAATGCTTTTGTCTTTGCTCCTGCTCATATGAAAGAGAAGAAAACAAGAAAATATGGAATCCTCTATGTCACAGTATAGAGATTCCTTGATATGTCAGAGGAAAAGAAAAATAGAAGGAAGAGGTAGAAGAATTCGAACTTATCAAGAAGGATAGAGTTCGAATTGTGCATTGAGGAGTAGTGTTAGTCCATAAATAGAAGGATGTGAGAAGAGGGAAAGAAATTTTTGAAAATTAAAATGAATTAATTAAAAGATATTTTGAAAAAAAGTAATTGATTTTCGAAAACTTAGATTGGGAAAGAAATAAAGTGATTTTTGAAAAAGATTTTTGAAAGTAGAAATCAAAAAGATATGATTGAAAACTATTTTGAAAAAGATGTGATTAAAAAGATATGATTGAAAAATTATGGTTTTAAAAAGATATGATTGAAAAGATATGATTGAAAAACAATTTAAAAAGATTTGATTTTGAAAATTAATGGCTTGGCTAACAAGAAATTTAAAAGATATAATTCAGACATTAAACCTTTCTCAACAGAAAAAGCAACATAATTGAAATGTTGAATCAAATCATTAATTGTTAGCAAGTATTTTTGAAAATGGAAAGAAATTGATTTTGAAAATATATGATTGAAAAGATATGATTTGAAAAAGATTTGATTTTGAAAAATTATGAAAACTTGAAAAAAAATTTTGAATTAAAAACAAAATCTTCCCTCTTATGCCATCCTGGCGTTAAACGCCCAGAATGGTATACATTCTGGCGTTTAACGCCCAAAATGCTACCCTTTTGGGCGTTAAATGCTTAGCCAGGTACCCTGGCTGGCGTTTAAACGCCAGTTTTCCTTCCTCACTGGGCGTTTTGAACGCCCAGCTTTTCCTGTGTAATTCCTCTGCTGAATGTTCTGAATCTTCAATTCTCTGTATTATTGACTTGAAAAGACACAAAATAATTTTTTTTTGGATTTTTAATAATGAGGAATAATCAAAATGCAAGTAAAATCAAATAAACAATGGATGCAAGACACCAAACTTAGAAGTTTGTATACTACTGACACTAACAAATTGAGAATGCATATGAGAAACAAAAAAAAACACTCAAGACAAGAGAATTTAAAGATCAGAGCAAGGAAATCATCAAGAACAACTTGAAGATCAATGAAGAACATAATGCATGTAATTTTCAAAAATTAGAAGAATAAAGACATGCAATTGACACCAAACTTAAAATTAGACACTAGACTCAACAAGAAACATAAAATATTTTTGGTTTTTATGATTTTGTAATTTTTTGGATTTTTTTGAAAATTGAGTGAAAAAGAAAATAAGGATATCAAAATTCTTAATGAGAATTCCAGGAATCATGCAATGTTAGTCTAAAGCTTTAGTCTAAAGAAATTAGACATGGCTAGCCAAGCTTCAGCAGGGCATTGCATTCAAGAGCTAAATTGATGAGAATCAATCAGCTTTGGTGATGATAAGAACATCACCTTGAAACACTAGAATTCATTCTTAAGAACTCTGAAGAAAAATACCTAAGCTAAGCAACAAGATGAACCATCAGTTGTCCAAACTCAAACAATACCCGGCAACGGCGCCAAAAACTTGGTGCACGAAATTGTGATCATCAATGACGCCATCAACATGGTACGCTCAATTGCAATCTCAACTCTTTATCACAACTTCGCACAACTAACCAGCAAGTGCACTGGGTCGTCCAAGTAATAAACCTTACGCGAGTAAGGGTCGATCCCACGGAGATTGTTGTTATGAAGCAAACTATGGTCATCTTGTAAATCTCAGTCAGGTGGATTCAAATGGTTATGGAGGATTAATGACTAAAAGATGAATAAAACATAAAATAAAGATAGAGATACTTATGTAGTTCATTGGTGAGAATTTCAGATAAGCGTATGGAGATGCTTTGTCCCTTCCGTCTCTCTTCTTTCCTACTGTCTTCATCCAATCCTTCTTACTCCTTTCCAGGGCAAGTTGTATGTTGGGCATCACCGTTGTCAATGGCTATAGCCCGTCCTCTCAGTGAAAATGTTCAACGTGCTTTGTCACAGCACGGCTATTCAGCTGTCAGTTCTCGATCATGTCGGAATAGAATCCAGTGATTCTTTTGCGTCTGTCACTAACGCCCCACAATCGTGAGTTTGAAGCTCATCACAGTCATTCAATCCTTGAATCCTACTCAGAATACCACAGACAAGGTTTAGACCTTCCGGATTCTCTTGAATGCCGCCATCAATTCTAGCTTATACCACGAAGATTCTGATTAAGGGATCCAAGAGATATCCACTCAATCTAAGGTAGAACGAAGGTGGTTGTTAGGCACACGTTCATAGGTGAGAATGATGATGAGTGTCACGGATCATCACATTCATCAAGTTGAGGAACAAGTGATATCTTAGAACAAGAATAAGCCGAATTGAATAGAAGAACAATAGTAATTGCATTGATACTCGAGGTTCAGCAGAGCTCCACACCTTAATCTATGGTGTGTAGAAACTCCACCGTTGAAAATACATAAGAACAAGGTCTAGGCATGGCTGAATGGCCAGCCTCCCAAAGAGGGTTCAATCATAAAAACATGATCAAAAGATATCTAATACAATAGCAAAAGGTCCTATTTGTAGAGAACTAGTAGCTTAGAGTTTACAAAGATGAGTAAATGACATAAAAATCCACTTCCGGGCCCATTTGGTGTGTGCTTGTGCTGAGCATTGAAGCTTTCATGTGTAGAGACTTTTCTTGGAGTTAAACGCCAGCTTTTGTGCCAGTTTGGGCGTTTAACTCCCATTCTTGTGCCAGTTCCGGCGTTTAACGCCAGAATTCTTGAGCTGACTTGGAACGCCTATTTGGGCCATCAAATCTCAAGAAAAGTATAGACTATTATACATTTCTGGAAAGCCCAGGATGTCTACTTTCCAACGCAATTGAGAGCGTGCCAATTGGGCTTCTGTAGCTCCAGAAAATCCACTTCGAGTACAGGGAGGTCAGAATCCAACAGCATCTGCAGTCCTTTTCAGCTTCTGAATCAGATTTTTGCTCAGGTCCCTCAATTTCAGCCAGAAAATACCTGAAATCATAGAAAAACACACAAACTCATAGTAAAGTCTAGAAAAGTGAATTTTAACTAAAAACTAATAAAAATATAATAAAAACTAACTAAAACATACTAAAAACATACTAAAAACAATGCCAAAAAGCGTATAAATTATCCGCTCATCATTCACCAAACTTATTCACTCTATCATGCAACATGCAAGCATTAACTACCAAATAACCATAAACGATAAAGAAATATTTACAACCAATTCAAACAAGGTGCACTAGAGATAAAGTTACTCAAAATGAAGAAAAAGAACTACAAGAGTATTGCAAAGTGTTTTGGAAAGAGAAATTTTTACCCCCCTCGAAGTCGTTGGTGCGCGAAATTGTGATTCACTACACAACTTTGCACAACTAACCAGCAAGTGCACTGGGTCGTCCAAGTAATACCTTACGTGAGTAAGGGTCGATCCCACGGAGATTGTTGGTATGAAGCAAGCTATGGTCACCTTGTAGATCTCAGTCAGGCAGACTCAAATGGGTATAGTGATAAACGAACAAAGCATAAAGATAAAGATAGAGATACTTATGTATATCATTGATGAGAGCTTCAGATAAGCGTATGAAGATGCCTTCCCTTCCGTCTCTCTGCTTTCCTACTGTCTTCATCCAATCCTTCTTACTCCTTTCCATGGCAAGCTTATGCAAGGGTTTCACCGTTGTCAGTGGCTACCTCCCATCCTCTCAGTGAAAATGTTCCTATGCTCTGTCACAGCATGGCTAATCAGCTGTCGGTTCTCGGTCAGGCCGGAATAGAATCCAGCGATTCTTTTGCGTCTGTCACTAACGCCCCGCCTGCTAGGAGTTTGAAGCACGTCACAGTCATTCAATCATTGAATCCTACTCAGAATACCACAGACAAGGTTAGACCTTCCGGATTCTCTTGAATGCCGCCATCAGTTCTCGCCTATACCACGAAGATTCCGGTTAAAGAATCCAAGAGATATTCACTAGAACCTCGTATGCTTGTAGAACAAGAGTGGTTGTCAGTCACTTTGTTCATGAGTGAGAATGATGATGAGTGTCACGGATCATCACATTCATCAAGTTGAAGAACAAGTGATATCTTGGACAAAGAACAAGTGGAATTGAATAGAAGAACAATAGTAATTGCATTAATACTCGAGGTACAGCAGAGCTCCACACCTTAATCTATGGTGTGTAGAAACTCCACCGTTGAAAATACATAAGAACAAGAGTGATCATTGTTTTTCGGCCCCAGAGAGGGAACCAGAAGAACCAAGATGAAAATACAATAGTAAAAGGTCCTATATATAGAAAACTAGTAGCCTAGGGTGTACAGAGATGAGTAAATGACATAAAAATCCACTTCCGGGCCCACTTGGTGTGTGCTTGGGCTGAGCAATGAAGCATTTTCGTGTAGAGACTCTTCTTGGAGTTAAACGCCAGCTTTTATGCCAGTTTGGGCGTTTAACTCCCATTTAGGTGCCAGTTCCGGCGTTTAACGCTGGGATTTCTGAGGGTGACTTTGAACGCCGGTTTGGGCCATCAAATCTTGGGCAAAGTATAGACTATCATATATTTCTGGAAAGCCCAGGATGTCTACTTTCCAACTCCGTTGAGAGCGCGCCAATTGGGCTTCTGTAGCTCTAGAAAATCCACTTCGAGTGCAAGGAGGTCAGAATCCAACAGCATCTGCAGTCCTTTTCAGTCTCTGGATCAGATTTTTGCTCAGGTCCCTCAATTTCAGCCAGAAAATACCTGAAATCACAGAAAAACACACAAACTCATAGTAAAGTCCAGAAAAGTGAATTTTAGCTAAAAACTAATAAAAATATAATAAAAACTCAACTAAAACTACTAAAAACATACTAAAAACAATGCCAAAAAGCGTACAAATTATCCGCTCATCACAACACCAAACTTAAATTGTTGCTTGTCCTCAAGCAACTGAAAATCAAATAAGATAAAAAGAAGAGAATATACTATAGACTCCAAATTATCAGTGAAACTTAGCTCCAAATTAGATGAGCGGGACTAGTAGCTTTTTGCCTCCGAACAGTTTTGGCATCTCACTCTATCCTTTGAAATTCAGAATGATTGGCTTCTTTAGGAACTCAGAATCCAGATAGTGTTATTGATTCTCCTAGTTAAGTATGATGATTCTTGAACATAGCTACTTATTGAGTCTTGGCCGTGGCCCGAAGCACTCTGTCTTCCAGTATTACCACCGGATACATACATGCCACAGACACATAATTGGGTGAACCTTTTCAGATTGTGACTCAGCTTTGCTAGAGTCCCCAATTAGAGGTGTCCAGGGTTCTTAAGCACACTCTTTTTGCCTTGGATCACAACTTTATTTCTTTCTTTTTCTTTCTTTTTCTTTTCCCCCTTTTTTTTTCTTTTTCGTTTTTCTCTTTCTCTTCTTTTTTTTTTGTATTCACTGCTTTTTCTTGCTTCAAGAATCATTTTTATGATTTTTCAGATCCTCAGTAACATGTCTCCTTTTTCATCATTCTTTCAAGAGCCAACAATTTTAACATTCATGAACCACAAATTCAAAAGACATATGCACTGTTCAAGCATACATTCAGAAAACAAAAAGTATTGTCACCACATCAAACTAATTAAGCTAGTTTTAAAGATGAATTTGAAATCCTGTACTTCTTGTTCTTTTGTAATAAAAACAGTTTTCATTTAAGAAAGGTGATGGATTCATATTCATAGCTTTAAGGCATAGACACTAAGACACTAATGATCATAAGACACAAACATAGACAAACATAAGCATGAAAATTTCGAAAAACAGAAAAACAAAGAACAAGGAAATTAAAGAACGGGTCCACCTTAGTGATGGCGGCTTGTTCTTCCTCTTGAAGATCCTATGGAGTGCTTGAGCTCCTCAATGTCTCTTCCTTGTCTTTGTTGCTCCTCTCTCATGATGAGAGGGGTCTCTTGTTTGCTCCATCCTTTTCTTAGTGATGGGCTTGAGGTCATGCCTTCTCAGTTGAACCGGCTTCCCTCTTGAATTTCTCTTCCATTGGGCGTCCTCTTCACAGATATCTATGAGGACTTGGTCCAACCTTTAGATCAAAGTTGACCCTTCTTCATGGCCACAACTTCATAGAAGTGGTCTTGATGCACCCTTGAGATGAATCTCTCCATCTCTCATGACTCGGAGGTGAAAGCTTTTGCCTTCCCTTTCCTCTTTCTAGAGGTTTCTCCGGCCTTGGATGCCATAAATGGTTATGGAAAAACAAAAAGCAATGCTTTTACCACACCAAACTTAAAAGGTTTGCTCGTCCTCGAGCAAGAGAAGAAAGAAGAGAGTAGAAGAAGAAGAAATGAGGAAGAAGGGAATGGCTTTGTGTTAGGCCAAAGAAGGGGGAGAAGTGGTGTGAATTTGAATGGTGAGGTAGGTGGGGTTTTATGAAGGATGGAGGTGAGTGATGAAGAAAAGAGAGAGTGGTGGGGTTGGTGGGGATCCTGTGAGGTCCACGGATCCTTAGGTGTCAAGGAAAAGTCATCCCTGCACCAAATGGCATTCAAAAACACGTTTTGAGCCATTTCTGGCGTTAAACGCCGGGCTGATGCCCATTCCTGGCGTTTAACGCCAGGTTCTTGCCCTTTTCTGGCGTTTAACGCCAGTCTGGTGCCCCTTTCTGGCGTTAAACGCCCAGAATGGTGCCAGACTGGGCGTTAAATGCCCAACTGCTAGCCTCACTGGCGTTTAAACGCCAGTGGGTTCTTCCTCCAGGGTGTGCTGTTTTTCTTCCTGTTTTTCATTCTGTTTTTGCTTTTTCAATTGATTTTGTGTCTTCTTATGATCATCAACCTACAAAATAACAAAAAATAACAAAGAGAAATAGATAAAATATAACATTGGGTTGCCTCCCAACAAGCGCTTCTTTAATGTCAGTAGCTTGACAGAGGGCTCTCATGGAGCCTCACAGATACTCAGAGAAATGTTGGAACCTCCCAACACCAAACTTAGAGTTTGAATGTGGGGGTTCAACACCAAACTTAGAGTTTGGTTGTGGCCTCCCAACACCAAACTTAGAGTTTGACTGTGGGGGCTCTGTTTGACTCTGATTTGAGAGAAGCTCTTCATGCTTCTTCTCCATGGTGACAGAGGGATATCCTTGAGCCTTAAACACAAAGGATTCTTCATTCACTTGAATGATCAGCTCACCTCCATCAACATCAATCACAGCCTTTGCTGTGGCTAGGAAGGGTCTGCCAAGGATGATGGTTTCATCCATGCACTTCCCAGTCTCTAGGACTATGAAATCAGTAGGGATGTAATGGTCCTCAATCTTCACCAAAACATCCTCTACAAGTCCATGAGCTTGTTTTCTTGAGTTGTCTGCCATCTCTAGTGAGATTCTTGCAGCTTGTACCTCAAAGATCCCTAGCTTCTCCATTACAGAGAGGGGCATGAGGTTTACACTTGACCCTAAGTTACACAGAGCCTTCTTGAAGGTCATGGTACCTATGGTACAAGGTACTGAAAACTTCCCGGGATCTTGTCTCTTTTGAGGTAATTTCTGCCTAGACAAGTCATTCAGTTCTTTTGGTGAGCAAAGGAGGTTCATCCTTCCAAGTCTCATTTCCAAATAACTTGTCATTTAGCTTCATGATTGCTCCAAGGTATTTAGCAACTTGCTCTTGAGTGACATACTCATCCTCTTCAGAGGAAGAATACTCATCAGAGCTCATGAAAGGCAGAAGTAAATCTAGTGGGATCTCTATGGTCTCATTTTGAGCCTCAGATTCCCATGGTTCCTCATTGGGGAACTCTGTGGAGGCTAGTGCACGCCCATTGAGGCCTTCCTCAGTGGCGTCCACTTCCTCTCTTTCCTCTCCAGATTCGGCCATGGTTATGGCTTTGCACTCTCCTTTTGGATTTTCTTCTGTATTACTTGGGAGAGTACTAGGAGGGAGTTCAGTAATTTTCTTGCTCAGCTGTCCCACTTGTGCCTCCAAATTCCTAATGGAGGACCTTGTTTCAGTCATGAAACTTTGAGTGGTTTTAATTAGATCAGAGACCATGGTTGCTAAGTCAGAGGGGTTCTGCTTAGAATTCTCTGTCTGTTGCTGAGAAGATGATGGAAAAGGCTTGCCATTGCTAAACCTGTTTCTTCCACCATTATTGTTGAAACCTTGTTGAGGTCTCTCTTGATTCTTCCATGAGAAATTTGGGTGATTTCTCCATGAAGAATTATAGGTGATTCCATAGGATTCTCCCAGGTAATTCACCTCTTCCATTGAAGGGTTCTCATGATCATAAGCTTCTTCTTCAGAGGAAGCATCCTTAGTACTGCTTGGTGCATTTTGCATTCCAGACAGACTTTGAGAAATCAAATTGACTTGTTGAGTCAATATTTTATTCTGAGCCAATATGGCATTCAGAGTGTCAATCTCAAGAACTCCTTTCTTCTGATTAGTCCCATTGTTCACAGGATTCCTTTCAGAAGTGTACATGAATTGGTTATTTGTAACCATTTCAATTAGCTCTTGAGCTTCTGCAGGCGTCTTCTTCAAATGAAGAGATCCTCCAGCAGAGCTATCCAAAGACATCTTGGATAGTTCAGAGAGACCATCATAGAAAATACCTATGATGCTCCATTCAGAAAGCATGTCTGAAGGACATTTTCTGATCAATTGTTTGTATCTTTCCCAAGCTTCATAGAGGGATTCTCCATCCTTCTGTCTGAAGGTTTGGACTTCCACTCTAAGCTTACTCAATTTTTGAGGTGGAAAGAACTTTGCCAAGAAGGCATTGACTAGCTTTTCCCAAGAGTCCAGGCTTTCTTTAGGTTGAGAGTCCAACCATATTCTAGCTCTGTCTCTTACAGCAAAAGGGAATAGCATCAGTTTGTAGACCTCAGGGTCAACCCCATTAGTCTTGACTGTGTCACAGATTTGCAAGAATTCAGCTAAGAACTGATGAGGATCTTCCAATGGAAGTCCATGGAACTTGCAATTCTGTTGCATTAGAGAAACTAATTGAGGCTTAAGCTCAAAGTTGTTTGCTCCAATGGCAGGGATAGAGATGCTTCTCCCATAGAAGTCGGGAGTAGGTGCAGTAAAGTCACCCAGCACCTTCCTTGCATTGTTTGCATTGTTGTTGTTTTCGGCTGCCATGTCTTCTTCTTCTTTGAAGAATTTGGTTAGGTCCTCTATAGAGAATTGTGCTTTAGCTTCTCTTAGCTTTCGCTTCAAGGTCCTTTCAGGTTCAGGGTCAGCTTTAACAAGAATGCCTTTGTCTTTGTTCCTGCTCATATGAAAGAGAAGAGAACAAGAAAATGTGGAATCCTCTATGTCACAGTATAGAGATTCCTTGAGGTGTCAGAGGAAAAGAAAAGTAGAAAACAGAAGTAGAAAATTCGAACTTATCAAAGAAGATGGAGTTCAAATTTTGCATTAAGGAATAGAGTTAGTTCATAAATAGAAGGATGTGAGAAGAAGGGAAGTAATTTTCGAAAATTAAGTAAAAGATTTTGAAAACATTTTGAAAAACACTAATTGATTTTCGAAAACAAAAGTGGGAAAGAAGTAAAGTGATTTTTGAAAAAGATTTTGAAATTAGAAATTAAAAAGATTTGATTTGAAAACTGTTTTGAAAAAGATGTGATTAAAAAGATTTGATTGAAAAGTTATGGTTTTAAAAAGATATGATTGAAAAAATATGATTTGAAAACATTTTAAAAAGATTTGATTTTAAAAATTAATAACTTGCCTAACAAGAAAAGATATGATTCAAACATTAAACCTTTCTCAACAGAAAAGGCAACATACTTAAAATGTTCAATCAAATCATTAATTGTTAGCAAGTATCTTTGAAAAAGGAAAGAAATTGATTTTGAAAACATTTGATTGAAAAGATATGATTTGAAAAAGATTTGATTTTGAAAATCTTTTGAAAACTTGAAAAAAATTGATTTTGAAAACAAAATCCTCCCCCTTGTGCCATCCTGGCGTTAAACGCCCAGAATGGTGCACATTCTGGCGTTTAACGCCCAAAACTCTACCCTTTTGGGCGTTAAACGCCCAACCAGGCACCCTGGCTGGCGTTTAAACGCCAGTCTGTCCTTCTTCACTGGGCGTTTTGAACGCCCAGCTTTTTCTGTATAATTCCTCTGCAGTATGTTCTAAATCTTCAATTCTCTGTATTATTGACTTGAAAAGACACAAATTAAAAATATTTTTGGATTTTTAATAATGAGGAATAATCAAAATGCAACTAGAATCAAATAACAATGCATGCAAGACACCAAACTTAGCAGTTTGTATACTGCTGACACTAACAACATGAGAATGCATATGAGACACACAAACTCTCAAGTCAATAGAATTCAAAGATCAGAACAATGAAATCATCAAGAACAACTTGAAGATCAATGAAGACACATGCATGAATGCAATAAGAACAGAAACATGCAATATTTTTGGATTTTTATGATTTTGTAATTTTTTTGGATTTTTCGAAAATTAAGTGGAAGAAGAAAATAAAGGTATCAAAATTCTTAATGAGAATTCCAGGAATCATGCAATGTTAGTCTAAAGCTTTAGTCTAAAGGAATTAGACATAGCTAGCTAAGCTTCAGCAAGACATTGCATTCAAGAGCTAAATTGATGAGGATCAATCAGCTTTGGTGATGATAAGAACATCACCTTGAAACACTAGAATTCATTCTTAAGAACTCTGAAAAAAAATACCTAATCTAAGCAACAAGATGAACCGTCAGTTGTCCATACTCGAACAATCCCCGGCAACGGCGCCAAAAACTTGGTGCGCGAAATTGTGATTCACTACACAACTTTGCACAACTAACCAGCAAGTGCACTGGGTCGTCCAAGTAATACCTTACGTGAGTAAGGGTCGATCCCACGGAGATTGTTGGTATGAAGCAAGCTATGGTCACCTTGTAGATCTCAGTCAGGCAGACTCAAATGGGTATAGTGATAAACGAACAAAGCATAAAGATAAAGATAGAGATACTTATGTATATCATTGATGAGAGCTTCAGATAAGCGTATGAAGATGCCTTCCCTTCCGTCTCTCTGCTTTCCTACTGTCTTCATCCAATCCTTCTTACTCCTTTCCATGGCAAGCTTATGCAAGGGTTTCACCGTTGTCAGTGGCTACCTCCCATCCTCTCAGTGAAAATGTTCCTATGCTCTGTCACAGCATGGCTAATCAGCTGTCGGTTCTCGGTCAGGCCGGAATAGAATCCAGCGATTCTTTTGCGTCTGTCACTAACGCCCCGCCTGCTAGGAGTTTGAAGCACGTCACAGTCATTCAATCATTGAATCCTACTCAGAATACCACAGACAAGGTTAGACCTTCCGGATTCTCTTGAATGCCGCCATCAGTTCTCGCCTATACCACGAAGATTCCGGTTAAAGAATCCAAGAGATATTCACTAGAGCCTCGTATGCTTGTAGAACAAGAGTGGTTGTCAGTCACTTTGTTCATGAGTGAGAATGATGATGAGTGTCACGGATCATCACATTCATCAAGTTGAAGAACAAGTGATATCTTGGACAAAGAACAAGTGGAATTGAATAGAAGAACAATAGTAATTGCATTAATACTCGAGGTACAGCAGAGCTCCACACCTTAATCTATGGTGTGTAGAAACTCCACCGTTGAAAATACATAAGAACAAGAGTGATCATTGGTTTCGGCCCCAGAGAGGGAACCAGAAGAACCAAGATGAAAATACAATAGTAAAAGGTCCTATATATAGAAAACTAGTAGCCTAGGGTGTACAGAGATGAGTAAATGACATAAAAATCCACTTCCGGGCCCACTTGGTGTGTGCTTGGGCTGAGCAATGAAGCATTTTCGTGTGGAGACTCTTCTTGGAGTTAAACGCCAGCTTTTATGCCAGTTTGGGCGTTTAACTCCCATTTAGGTGCCAGTTCCGGCGTTTAACGCTGGGATTTCTGAGGGTGACTTTGAACGCCGGTTTGGGCCATCAAATCTTGGGCAAAGTATGGACTATCATATATTGCTGAAAAGCCCAGGATGTCTACTTTCCAACGCCGTTGAGAGCGCGCCAATTGGGCTTCTGTAGCTCCAGAAAATCCACTTCGAGTGCAGGGAGGTCAGAATCCAACAGCATCTGCAGTCCTTTTCAGTCTCTGGATCAGATTTTTGCTCAGGTCCCTCAATTTCAGCCAGAAAATACCTGAAATCACAGAAAAACACACAAACTCATAGTAAAGTCCAGAAATGTGAATTTTAGCTAAAAACTAATAAAAATATAATAAAAACTCAACTAAAACTACTAAAAACATACTAAAAACAATGCCAAAAAGCGTACAAATTATCCGCTCATCAGTCGTCGATCCTCCCCCACACTTAGTTCGTGCACGGTCCTCCGTGCATGTTTACAATTCGGGAGAATGAGAACTTCGGGGTCCACCTTCAGCTGGTGGATATCGTGCAAGATGTCTTGGTACAAGTCCGAAAGAGTTCTGAGAATCGGTAAAGGAGTTGATGAGGTTGGTAAACTCGATGGTGGTGCTGCGGGTGCCTTCCTCTTGGAGGGTGTTTTATTTGTTGATCCTTCCAAATCTCCCCTCGGAATAAATTTGTTTTCTCTAGGGATCTTGAACATGATATCCGTTGGTTGTCTCTCTACCCCAGCTGCCATTTCTAAGCGCATCACCATCGATGGAAAAGGGATATTAATCTTCTTTTTCTCAATGAGTTTCCAAATTGATTTGCGCATCAAAGGTATAATGGCTATGTTCTTTCCTTCCATAATAGCCCAAAGTAGCAAAGCAATTCTAAATCTCACATGGGTAGCATGGGTGCTAGGAATGATATAGTCCGCCACAATTTGATGCCAAATGCGAGCCTCGGCATTCAAATTGGAATAAGCAATACTAATGGGAACAAATTTCCTCCCTTTGCTAAACTCCCATGAAGCACCGGGACGACCAATTCTCTCAAGAATAGGAGCCAAAGACATCCTCCCCTTAAACATCCTTCTCAAGCAGGATGTGGGGGATCTTCAGAAGAGCTTTTAGAGCTTGGTTGGAAGTGTCCAACATTTTTCCCAGGAGGAACACCGACTCCGCTTCCCACGATTAGTAGTTGGCGCAGAATTTTCGCACCATGATTTCATTAACTTCAATTGGGCCTTGCTCAAGAAATTCTCAATGAAGTGAGGCAATCAGTTCATAGATGACCGCCTTGTATTTGCTTGGAACCTTTAGCGTCCTCTCCTAATGGATTGGCCTGTTCTCAATTCCTTCATATTGGAAGTCGGCTCTTCGGTTAACCAAGGTAGTTGGTTTTTCACTTGGGCGATCCATAAAGTACGACCTAGGTCGACGAGTTGTAGGTTGCACAACCAGTGGAGTGACCGGGGCTTTACCTTTCTTCCACATCCTAAAATGAAAACAAAAGATTCTCAAGATCATAGGGCAACAACAACTTAAGATCAATGAGGAAGCACTAGTAAAGTCAAAAAAATTGAATTCTTAATTGGAAGCATAAAAATAGTGTGATCCATAAGAAATACGGTGTATATGTTCTAATAGTGCGCGCGGTTGGAACACACACACCGGCCGATTACAACGGCAATCACACTTTAACCAAACAAAGCTCAATGCTTCTTAATTAAGTGCTTAAGTTGCAAATGTCAACAAGCAACTTCAAGCAAGCACCAAATGATTCGAATTCTTAGAGTGGAATGGTTATTGGGGTTGTCGGTGTAAAAGCTCATTAGGAAAAGGGTTGCACACAAACAATAACCATTCACTCAAGGGGCAAATGTCAATTGTTGATCCTCAAAAAGTGGTAATCACATATACAATGTTCTTAATTTAAAGCCAAAAGATGTTTGATTAAGATATCATCCAAGGCTGAACATTTGTAAAGTGGTTATGTAATTACAATCCTAAGGTGAACAATGAAACTTGAATTCCACAAACACAATGCATTTGCAATCATAATCACTCACCAACAAAACACACAAGTCATGAAAGATGTAGGTGGTGGGAGCTTAAATTATACAAGCAAGGGAATGCATTGTTAAGTTCAACTTGATTACCATCAAAAGTCATAGTTGAAGATGCACAATTCATACAATATACCTAACAAAAGATAAACTGACAACATGAATCAAACAAAATGTTTATAGAGGCATTTTATCAAACATGTCTTATGCAATGTGCAAACTCATCACAATCAATACTCAAATGCAATCATAATCAGCCCACAATCCAATATCAACACTTGCAATACAATAAAGAACAAAGAAAGTAATAAATGTACTCTAAGCAACATGAAAAGAAAATAAAAACAATTGCAAAAATCAACGTAAAAAGAGAAATAAGAACCTGAAAATTAAAGGCTGAAGAAGACAAGAATTAAGGAGGGGGGAATAATGGCACTTCTTATAGCCACTGCGAACTCACGGCGGTTGGTTTGCCGGAAAAAGAAGTGGAGGGGAAAAAACTCACCGGTGGTGAAGAAAAAAAAAAGAGAAAAGAAAGAGAGAAGGAAAGAAAAGAGAAGTAAGAGAGAGAAAGAGAGAGAGAGAGAGAGAGAAAGAGAGAGAGAGGGAGAGAGTCGGTGGTGGCTGACGGCGGCGGTAGCTGGTGGCAGGGTCACCTGAAAGCTGGGCGGAGGAGAAAGGAGCAGCAGCAGTGAGGAAGGGAAGAAAAGAAAAATGCTGCTCAACAGGGCAGGTTGCCCTGTTATCGCCCAAAATGGGTTGCGTGCGCATGCACAGAGGCTTGCGCGCACGCACAGAAAGCAAGAATCGGAGGAGTGCAAATGCACACAGTATGCGATCCCTACGACCAGAGAGGGTGTATTAGAGTGTGCAGAAGCACAACAGGGAGCATTCGCACAGAGGTCGCAAAACAGAGGGGTGTGTGCATATGCATAAACTGGTGCGTACGCACAAGACACGAAAAGGTGAAGGGTGTGAGCGCACGGAGCGTGCGGCTGCTCCCACCAGATAGGTTGCACTAAGGCGTGCAGGCACAAAGGGGCGTGCGCTTGCACAGAAAGCTTATTTTTTTATGAACTTGCTTGAGGGGAGAATCATGTGTGCGTGCGCACGAAGATTTGTGCGCATGCACAGAAGCAAAGATGGGGGAAGGCTATTCACACGCACAAGTTGTTCCCACGCTCCCACTAGAGGGACTGTCAAATGGTGTGCGGCCGCACAGATCATGCAAAAAGGGGAACGCATGCGTACGCACAGTTTTGTGCGCACGCACAGGACAGGAAAAACAAGGCAGCGCCCACGCACTGGCTGTGCTGGCGCTGCGACCAGAGGGCATTGCAAGGAGTGTACGGACGCGCAGGCTTGTGCGGCTGCACAGGTGGCGAAAAACGCAGTTTTGTGCGCACGCACAGCAGGGGGCATGCGCACAAATACCTTGTTTCAAAAAATTTTTTTCTTTTCAAAACTAAGGTACCTACCCTTAGTATATCAACATACCAACCCCAAATCATACAAACAAGCACAAATTCATAATCCATAAGCAATTCAACTTATTCAACTAAAAAATACCAAATCAAAACTAAGCTAATAATCATATCTCAAGAAATTAGCTAAGTTAAAAAGCTATAAATAAGAGATAAAGTTGGAACAATGTTACCATGGTGGGTGTCTCCCACCAAGCACTTTGGTTTATAGTCCTAAGTTGGACTTTGCATGGCTTTATTGGTCACTTTGGAACCTCTCCAAGGAGAAAAACTTCTAACTCCTTGGCATTCTTTGGTTGAGTGTGATAGAGTTTCACCCTATGACCATTTATTTTGAACTTGAGCCCATTGCTAGGGTGAATCACTTCCACCACTCCATAAGATTTGACATCTACCACCTTAAATGGACCGTCCTACCTAGATCTCAATTTTCCAGGCATCAATTGTAACCTTGAATTGTACACAAGTACTTCATCACCTATCTTGAAGCTCTTCCTCCTAATATTTTGGTCATGGAATGTCTTAGCTTTTTCCTTGTAGAACTGAGCATTCTCATATGCTTTTAACCTAAGACATTCTAATTCCTGCAATTGGAGCTTACGTTCCATTCCCGCTCCCTTTAAGTCCAGTTGTAATTCTTCACCACCCAATAGGCTCTATGTTGAATTTCAACTGGAAGATGACAAGGCTTCCCAAAAACAATACGAAAGGGTCTCATTCCGATTGGGGTCTTGTAAGCGGTCCTATAAGCCCATAATGCATCTCCCAATCTAGAACTCCAATCCTTCCTTTGTGGATTGTCCACTTTCTCTAAGATTCTCTTGATCTCCCTATTGGATACATCCGCTTGCCCATTGGTTTGGGGGTGATAGGCTGTGGACATTTTGTGAATGACCCTATACTTTTTCATCAACGCCTCAATTTTTTTGTTATAAAAATGGGTTCCTTGGTCACTCACGATTGCTCGTGGCAATCCAAATCTACAAATAATGTTATTTTTCAAACATGAAGCCACGGTGTTAGCGTCATCACAACGGGTAGAAATTGCTTCCATCCATTTAGAGACATAATCCACGGCTAACAAAATGTACACAAACCCATTGGAATTTAGAAATGGCCCCATGAAATCTATGCCCCAAACATAAAAAATCTCACAAAAAATCATCGGTTGTTGGGGCATCTCATCCCTTTGTGAGGTATTTCCAGATTTCTGGCATTGATGACAAGATCTGCAAAATTGGTTGGCATCCCTAAACAAAGTGGACCACCAGAATCCGCAGTCTAGTACCTTTTTTGCTATTCTCTGTGGGCCGAAATGACCCCCACTCTCAGATGAGTGGCAAAATTGAAGGATGGAATGAAACTCGGATTTTGGCACACACTTCCTAATTACTTAGTCAGCTTCTCGCCTCTACAGATGTGGATCGTCCCAAAAGTAGTACTTAGCATCACTTCTCAATTTATCTTTTTTACGCTTTGAAAATTGTGGGGGAAAAATGCGAGCGACTAAGTAATTGGCAATTGGGGCAAACCAATGGGTGCTTTAGGATATTGCTTGCAAGGTATCTAAGGAAAATGAGTCATTGATAGGAGTGGGATCCGGAGTTAAATGTTCAAGCTGACTCAAATGGTCTGCTACCAAATTTTGGGACCCACTTCTATCTTTGATCTCCAAGTCAAATTCTTGCAAAAGTAATATCCACCTAATGAGCCTAGGCTTTGACTCTTTCTTTTTTAGCAAATATTTCAAAGTGGCATGGTCTGAATACACCACTACTTTAAAGCCTACCAAATAAGGTCAAAACTTATCTAGTGAAAAAACAACGGCTAAAAGCTCTTTCTCAGTGGTGGTGTAATTCAACTGAGCCGAATCTAATGTTTTTTAAGCATATGCTATAGTGTAAGGAGCTTTACCATCGCATTGTGCTAGCGCGGCTCTTACAGCGTGATTCGAGGCATCGCACATGATCTCAAAGGGTTGATCCCAATTCGGGCCTCGCACAATAGGGGCTGTGGTAAATGCTTCCTTCAATTTGTCAAAGACCTATTCATAATCCTCATCAAAATGAAACTCCACATCCTTTTGAAGTAGGCGGGAGAGAAGTAAGGTAACTTTGCTAAAATCCTTGATAAACCAACGGTAAAAATCTACTAAGCGATCCAACATTTGGTCAATGAACGGCAACAGATAATGGTCCTTCCGCGTTGCTTGATTCAGCCGGCGGTAATCAATGCACACTCCCCAATTATTTTGAATTCGAGTGGCCACAAGCTCTACATTTTCCGTTTTCACCATGGTGACCCCGGATTTCTTCGGCACTACTTGGACTGGACTTACCCACTCACTGTCTGAAATGGGATAAATGATGTCCGCTTCTAAGAGGCGAGTTACTTCTTTCTTGACTATGTCAAGGATCGTGGGGTTTAGCCTTCTTTGCGGTTGTCGGACCGGCTTAGCACCTTCTTCCAAGAAAATCCTATGAAGGCACACTTGAGGGCTTATTCCCACAATGTCACTTAGGCTCCATCCAATTGCCTTCTTATACTTCCGGATAACCTCAAGGAGTTGTTGCTCCTCTTGATTGGAAAGATCAGTTGCCACTATCACCAGAAATTTGTGTTCCTTGTCAAGGAATGCATATTTAACATGGGGTGGGAGTGGTCTCAAAACTTCCCTTGCTTCTTGGTGTGGTAATTGGTGCACAAAATTGCAATCACACTTTTGCAACTTCGCACAACTAACCAACAAGTGCACTGGGTCGTCCAAGTAATAAAGCCTTACGCGAGTAAAGGTCGATCCCACAGAGATTGTCGGCTTAAAGCAAGATATGGTCATCCTGTAAATCTTAGTCAGGCGGATTCAAATGGTTTTGAGGTTTTGATAATCAAAAGATAAATAAAACATAAAATAAAGATACTTATGTAATTCATTGGTGGAAATTTCATATAAGCGTTTGAAGATGCTTTATTGCTTCTAAACCTCTGCTTTCCTATTGTCTTCATCCAATCATGCGTGCTCCCTTTCATGGCAAGCTGTATGTTGGTGAATCACCATTGTCAATGGCTACCATCCGTCCTTTCAGTGATAATGGTCCAGGTACGGTTTTCGCACGGCTAATCATCTGTCGGTTCTCACTTGTGTCGGATTAGGATCTCTCTATCCTTTTGAACACTGTCACTGCGCCCAACATTTGCGAGTTTGAAGCTCGTCACAGTCATCCCATCCTATATCCTACTCGGAATACCATAGACAAGGTTTAGACTTTCTAGATCTCAGGAATGCTGCAAATTGGTTCTAGCCTATACCACGAAGGTTCTAATATCACGGATTCGAATGCTCTGTTGTCAGGAGAGGCAAGTCAAATCTATGGATCAGAGATCCAAGAGATTATACTTCGGCTATCGTCCAATGACTACGTTGAACATCATGTAGACCGCTTGTGGTTGTTAGGCACGCGGATCTTGGCTAAGCGAGTAACGAAGATAGTGGGTGATTGTCACGGGTCACCCCATCATTCTGACTTAACTGAATTAAGTACGAGAGTATATCTTGAAGAAGAAGTAGGTGTGAATTGAAAGAAAAACAATAGTACTTGCATTAATTCATGAAGAACAGTAGAGCTCCGCACCTTAATCTATGAGGTGTAAAAACTCCACCGTTGGAAAATACATAAGAGAGAAAGGTCTAGGCATGGCCAAATGGCCAGCCTCCCCAAATGTCAAAAATGGCATAAGCTCCTTGATACAATAGTAAAAAGTGCTATTTATACTAAACTAGTTACTAGGGTTTACAGAAAATAAGTAACTAAGTGCAGATAGTGCATAAATCCACTTTTGGGGCCCATTTGGTGTGTGTTTGGGCTGAGTTTTGAAGCTTTTACGTGCATAGGCCTTTCTTGGAGTTAAACGCCAGCTTGGATGCCAGTTTGGGCGTTTAACTCCAGTTTTGGTGCCAGTTCTGGCGTTTTACGCCAGAAAAAGGTCTCTGATGAGCGTTTGGACGCCAGTTTGGGCCATCAAATCTCGAAAAAAATATGAATTATTATATATTGCTGGAAAGCCCAAGATGTCAAATTTCTAACACAATTGAGAACGCACCAATTGGGCTTCTGTAACTCCAGAAAATCCACTTCGAGTGCAGGAGGGTCAGAATCCAACAGCATTTGTAGTACTTTCTCAGCCTCTGAATCAGACTTTTGCTCAGGTCCCTCAATTTCAGCCAGAAAATACCTGAAATTATAGAAAAACACACAAACTCATAGTAAATTCTAGAAATGTGATTTTTGCATAAAAAATAATAAAAATATACTAAAAAATAACTAAAACATACGAAAAACTACCTAAAAACAATCCAAAAAGCGTATAAATTATCCGCTCATCACAACACCAAACTTAAATTGTTGCTTGTCCCCAAGCAACCAAAAACAAAATAGGATAAAAAGAAGAGAATATACAATAAATTTCAAAATATCAATGAAGCTTAGTTCTAATTAGATGAACGGGACTAGTAGCTTTTTACTTCTGAACAGTTTTGGCATCTCACTTTATCCTTTGAAGTTTAGAATGATTGGCATCCATAGAAACTCAGAATTCAGATAGTGTTATTGATTCTCCTAGTTTAGTATGTTGATTCTTGAACACAGCTACTTATGAGTCTTGGCCGTGACCCTAAGCATCTTATTTTTCAGTATTACCACCGAATACATAAATGCCATAGACACATAACTGGGTGAACCCTTTCAGATTGTGACTCAGCTTTGCTAGAATCCCTAGTTAGAGGTGCCCAGAGTTCTTAAGCACACTCTTTTTTGTTTGGATCACGACTTTAACCACTCAGTCTCAAGCTTTTCACTTGGACCTTCATGACACAAGCACATGGTTAGGGACAGCTTGATTTAGCCGCTTAGGCCAGGATTTTATTCCTTTGGGCCCTCCTATCCATTAATGCTCAAAAGCCTTGGATCCTTTTTACCCTTGCCTTTTAGTTTAAAGGGGTACTGGCTTTTTGCTCTTGCCTTTTGGTTTAAAGAGCTATTGGCTTTTTCTGTTTGCTTTTTCTTTTTCTTTCTTTTTTTATTTTTTGCCTTTTTTTCGCAAGCTTTGTGTTTTTCACTGCTTTTTTCTTGCTTCAAGAATCAATTTTATGATTTTTCAGATTATCAATAATATTTCTCTTTTTTCATTATTCTTTCAAGAGCCAACAATTTTTATGCACTATTTAAGCATTCATTCAGAAAACAAAAAGTATTGCCATCACATCAAAATAATTAAACTAATTTCAAGATAAATTTTGAAATTCATGCACTTCTTGTTCTTTTGCAAATAGAAATATTTTTCATTTAAGAAAGGTGAAGGATTCATGGAGCATTCATAACTTTAAGACATAGACACTAAAAACCAATGATCATGTAATAAATACACAAACATAGACAAAACATAAAATATAAAAACCGAAAAACAGAAAAATAAGAACAAGGAAATTAAAGAATGGGTCCACCTTAGTGACGGCAGTTAGTTATTCCTCTTAAAGATCCTATGGAGTGCTTGAGCTCCTCAATATCTCTTCCTTGCCTTTGTTGCTCCTCCCTCATGGCATTTTGGTCCTCTCTGATTTCTTGGAGGATAATGGAGTGCTCTTGGTGCTCCATCCTTAGTTGCTCCATGTTGGAACTCAAATCTCCTAAAGAGGTGTTGAGTTGCTCCCAATAGTTGTGTGGAGGAAAATGCATCCCTTGAGGCATCTCAGGGATTTCTTGATGAGGAATTTCCTCATACTCTTGTTGAGGTCCATGAGTGGGCTCTCTTATTTGCTCCATCCTCTTTTTATTGATGGGCTTGTCCATTTCAATGAGGATGTCTTCCTCTATAACAATTCCAGCTGAATTGCATAGGTGACAGATGAGATGAGGAAAGGCTAACCTTGCAAAAGTGGAGGGCTTATCAGCCACCTTGTATAGTTCTAAAGGTATGATCTCATGAACTTCCACTTCCTCTCCACTCATGATACTATGGATCATGATAGCCCGATTCACAGTTACTTCGGATCGGTTGCTAGTAGGAATGATAAAGCATTTGATGAACTCCAACGATCCTCTAGCCACGGGTTTGAGGCCAGGCCTTCTTAGTTGAATCGGCTTGCCTTTGGAGTCTCTCTTCCATTGGGCTCCTTCCACACAGATGTCCATGAGGACTTGGTCCAACTTTTGATTAAAGTTGACTCTTCTAGTGAAAGGATGAAAATCTCCTCTCATGATTGGTAAGTTGAATGCCAACCTCACAATTTCTGGACTGAAATCCAAGTATTTTCCCCGAACCATTGTGAGCCAATTCTTTGGGTTCAGGTTCATACTTTGATCATGGTTCTTAGTGATCCATGCATTAGCATAGAACTCTTGAACCATTAAGATTCCGACTTGTTGGATGCGGTTGGTGAAAACTTCCCAACATCTTCTTCGTACTTCATGTCGGATCTCCGGATGTTCACTCTTTTTTAGCATGAAGGAGACCTCAGGGATCACCTTTTTCTTGGCCACAACTTCATAGAAGTGGTCTTGATGGACCTTTGAGATGAATCTTTCCCTCTCATATGATTCAGAGGTGGAAGCAGCTGCCTTCCCTTTCCTCTTTCTAGAGGTTTCTCTGGCCTTAGGTGCCATTAATGGTTATGAAAAAATAAAAAGCAAAGATTTTTCCCACACCAAACTTAAAAAGTTTGCTCGTCCTCGAGCAAAAGAAGAAAGAAGGGAGTATAAGAAGAAGAAACGGAGGAGATGGAAGTGTATTAGTGGTTCGGCCAAGGGGGGTGAAGAAGTGTTTGTGATGTGTGAAATTGAGGGTGGTGAGGAGGGATATTTATAGGGTAAGAGGGGGACGGAATCTGTGTGAAAATGGGTGGGTTTGGGGGGGAATGGTTTGAATTTGAATGGTGAGGTAAGTGGGATTTTATGAGGGATTTTTTAGGAAGAGTGGGTGGATGTGAGTGGTGGAGAGATTATGGGGAAGAGGGTAGGATTTGATAGGTGAATGGTGTTTGGTGAAGAGTGTTATTGAAAGGTGTGAAGAGGAGAGAGAATGAGTTGGGATAGGTGGGGATCCTGTGGGGTCCACAGATCCTGAGGTGTCAAGGATTTCTCATTCCTACACCTTTTTGGCGTTTTAAACGCCCTCTGTGTGCCATTTCTGGCATTAAACGCCAAACTGATGCCTCTTTCTAGCGTTAAACGCCAGTCTGGCTGCCAATTCTAGCGTTTAACACCCAGAATGCTGCCAGATTGGGCGTTAAACGCCCATTCTACTACCCTTACTGATGTTTAACGCCAGCCAGACACCAGACACCCTTTTCTGGCATTAAACGCCAGTCTGTGTGCCATTTTTGGCGTTTAACTCCCAGAATGCTGCTAGACTGGGCGTTAAACGCCCATTTTGCTATCTTTACTGGCGTTTAAACGCTAGTAAGCATGTCCTCCAGGGTGTACTATTTTTTATGCTGTTTTTGATTCCGCTTTAATTCTGCAGCTATTTTTGTGACTCCATCTGATCATCAACCTAAAGAAAACATAGACTAAAACTGGAAAATAAAATGAAAAAGTAATTAACATAGATAAATAAGATTGGGTTGCCTCTCAATAAGCGCTTCCTTAATGTCAATAGCTTAACAGGAAGCTCTTACAGAGCTTCACAGATACTCAGAGCATGATTGTGGCCTCCCAACACCAAACTTAGAGTTTGAATGTGGGGGCTCTTCTTGACTCTGTATGGAGAGAATTGGATGAAGCTTTTCATGCTGCTTCTCTATGTTTACAGAAGAAGATCCTTGAGTCTTAAATAGTCCTCATTCAATTGAAGGACTAACTCTCCTTTTTCCACATCAATCACAGCCCTTACTGTGGCTAGGAAGGGTCTTCTAAGGATGATGGATTCATCCTTATCCTTCCCAGTGTCTAGGATTATGAAGTCAGTAGGGATGTAAAGGTCTTTAACCTTCACTAGGACATCCTCTACAAGTCCATAAGCCTGTTTCATTGATTTGTCTGCCATCTCTAGTGAGATTCTTGCAGCTTGTACCTCAAAGATCCTTAGTTTCTCCATTACAGAGAGCGGCATAAGGTTTATACCTGACCCCAGGTCACACAGAGCCTTCTCAAAGGTTATGGTGCCTATAGTACAAGGTATTAAGAACCTTCCAGGATCCAGTTTCTTCTGAGGTATTTTTAGCTGAACCAAGGCATTCAGTTCATTGATGAGCAATGGAGGTTCATCCTCCCAAGTTTAATTACCAAATAACTTGGCATTCAGCTTCATGATTGCTCCTAGATACCAAGCAACTTGCTCTTCAACAATATCTTCATCCTCTTCAAAGGAAGAATACTCATCAGAGCTCATGAATGGAAACAGTAAGTTCAATGGAATCTCTATGGTCTATGTATGAGCCTCAGACTCCTTTGGTTCCCTATTAGGGAACTTCTCAGTGGTCAATGGACGTCCTTGAGGTCTTCCTAACTGAAAATCCCTGCCTTTTCCTCCTCTATAGGTTCGGCCATTTTGGTTATAGTATGGCCTTGCACTCTCTTTTTGGATTCTCTTCTGTATTGCTTGGGAGAGTACTAGGAGGAGTTTCAGTAACTCTTTTACTCAACTGATCCACTTGTGCCTCCAAATTTCTGATGGAGGACCTTATTTCAGTCATGAAACTGAGAGTGGTCTTAGATAGATCAGAGACTATGTTTGCTAAGCCAGAGCAGCTCTGCTCAGAATTCTCTGTCCGTTGCTGAGAAGATGATGGAAAAGGCTTGCTATTGCCAAACCTATTTCTCCCACCATTATTATTATTGAAGCCTTGTTGAGACTTCTATTGATCCTTCCATGAGAAATTTGGATGATTTCTCCATGAAGAATTATAGGTGTTTCCATAGGGTTCTCCCATGTAATTCACCTCTTCTATTGCAGGATTCTCAAGGTCATAAGCTTCTCCTTTAGAGGAAGTTTCTTTAGTACTGCTGGATGCAGCTTGCAATCTAGTCAGATTCTGAGAAATCATATTGACTTGCTGTGTTAATATTTTATTCTAAGCCAATATGGCATTCAGAGTATCAATTTTAATAACTTCTTTCTTCTGAGTCATCCCATTATTCACAGGATTTCTTTCAGAAGGTACATGAACTGGTTATTTGCAACCATCTCAATGAGTTCCTAGGCTTCTGCAGGTGACTTCAGATGAAGAGATCAACCAGCAGAATGGTCCAACGACATCTTGGACAACTCAAATAGACCATCATAGAATATACATATTATACTCCATTCTGGAAGCATGTCAGAAAGACACCTTTTGGTTGATTGCTTGTATCTTTCCCAAGCTTCATAAAGGGATTCACCTTCCTTCTGTTTAAAGGTTTGGACTTCCACTCTAAGCTTGCTCATCTTTTGAGGTGGAAAGAATTTGGTCAAGAAAGCATTGACCAACTTGTCCCAAGAGTTCAGGCTTTCTCTAGGTTGTGAGTCCAACCATATCCTAGCTCTGTCTCTTACAGCAAAGGGAAAAAGCATAAGTCTGTAGACCTCAGGATCAACCCCATGGTCTTAACAGTATCACAGATCTCCAAGAACTTAGCTAAGAACTGATGAGGATCTTCCGATGGAAGTCCATGAAACTTGCAATTCTGTTGCATTAGAGAAACTAATTGAGGCTTAAGCTCAAAGTTGTTTGTTCTAATGGCAGAAATTGAGATGCTTCTTCCAAAGAAGTTGGAAGTTGGTGCAGTATAGTCACTAAGCATCTTCCTTGCATCTCTGGCATTGTTGTTGTGTTCGCCTTCCATGTCTGCTTCTTTTTTGAAATTTTTTGTAAGGTCCTCTTCGGAGTGTTGTGCTTTAGCTTCTCTTAGCTTCCTCTTTAGAGTCCTTTCAGGTTCAGGATCGGCTTCAACAAGAATGTTTTTATCCCTGTTTCGCTCATATGAAAAAAAAAAAGAGAACAAAGGGAGTAGTGGAATCCTCTATGTCACAATATAGAGATTCCTTGAGGTGTCAGAGGAAAAGAAGAATAGAAGGATGAGATAGAGGGAGAATGAGAAGAATTCAAACACAGAGAGAGGGTGAGGGTTCGAATTATTAGATGAGTAGAAGAGAAGTATTAGCAAATAAATAGAAAGAGATGAAAGAGAGAGTATTCGAAAATTAAAACTAAAACAATTAGTTAATTAAAACGATTTTTGAAAAAGTGGTTAGTGATTTTCGAAAATTAGAAGTGGAAAAGTAGTTAGGCGGTTTTGAAAAAGATAAGAAATAGTAAACTTTTTTTTTAAATTAAAACAAACAAGTCAAGTACTTAGTTGAAAAAGATTTGAAAATAATTTTGAAAAGATAAGAAGTTAGAAAAAGATTTTGAAATTAAAATTTTAAAAAGATATGATTGAAATTTATTTTGAAAAAAGAGTTAAAAAGATTTGATTTTTAAAAATAAAGTTGATGATTTGACTAACAAGAAACTAAAAGATATGATTCTAGAATTTAAAGATTGAACCTTTTTTAACAAGAAAGTAACAAACTTGAAATTTTTGAATCAAAACATTAATTGTTAGCAAGGATTTTCGAAAATATGAAATAAGATTAAGAAAAATATTTTTGAAAAATTAGTTTGAAGATTTACAAAAACATAAAAAAATTGAAAGATGAACGTTTTAAAATATGTTTGATGCAAAAAGTTTTGAGTTAAAACATGAAAAATTGAAAAAAATTCGAATTGGAAACAAAATTACCTCCCCTGTGTCATCCTGGTGTTAAACGCCCAGAATGCTATCCATTCTGGCGTTTAACGCCCACTTGGCTGCCTCTTTGAGCGTTTAACGCCCAGCCAGGACGCCAGGAATCCTTCTTTACTGGGCGTTTTTCTAAACACCCAGAATGCTGCCATTTATGGCGTTAAACACCCAGAATGCTGCCCATTCTGGCGTTTAACGCCTAGAATGATACCCTTACTGGCGTTAAATGCCTAGAATGATAGCCATTCTGGCGTTTAACGCCCAAAGTGCCTCTTTACTGGCATTTTAACGCCAGTGAGCTCTTTTCTTTTTTTTAAATTTGAAATTTTGACTTGACTAACAAGAAACAACTAAATTTTAAAATTTTTTGACTAAGTCAACTTAAAATTTCGAAAATTATGAGAAGAACAAGGAAAAGATGTTTTTTATTTTTGAATTTTTAAAGAGGAGAGAGAAAAATAACAAAATGAATCAAAACATAAAAATTTAAGATCAAAACCAATAATGCATGCAAGAACACTTTGAATGTCAAGATGAACACCAAGAACACTTTGAAGATCATGATGAACATCAAAAGCATATTTTTGAAAATTTTTAAGAAAAGAAAGACATGCAAGACACCAAACTTAGAAATTTTTGTACTAGGGACACTAACAATTCGAAAATGCACAAGAAAAACAAGAAAAGACACGAAATAAGAAAATTCAAAGATCAAACAAGGAAAATCATCAAGAACGACTTGAAGATCAAAGAAGAACACAATGCATGAGTTTTCAAAAATTTTAAGAAACTTAAATTAAAAAAATGCAGTTGACACCAAACTTAAAATTTGACACTAGACTCAAACAAGAAAGAAGATTACCCAATATAAGCAACAAGATGAACCGTCAGTTGTCCAAACTCGAATAATCCCCGGCAACAGCGCCAAAAACTTGGTACACGAAATTGCAATCACACTTTTCAACTCCGCACAACTAACCAGCAAGTGCACTGGGTCGTCCAAGTAATAAAACCTTACACGAGTAAGGGTCGATCCCACAGAGATTGTCGACTTGAAGTAAGATATGGTCATCTTGTAAATCTTAGTCAGGCAGATTCAAATGGTTATGAGGTTTTGATAATTAAAAGATAAATAAAACATAAAATAAAGATACTTATGTAATTCATAGGTGGAAATTTCAGATAAGCGTTTGGAGATGCTTTGTTGCTTCTGAACCTCTACTTTTCTATTGTCTTCATCCAATCATGTGTGCTCCCTTCCATGGTAAGCTGTATGTTGGGGGATCACCATTGTTAATGGCTACCATCCGTCCTCTCAATGAATATGGTCCAGGTACGGTTTTCGCACGGCTAATCATCTGTCGGTTCTCACTTGTGTCGATATAGGATCTCTCTATCTTTTTGAACACTGTCACTACACCCAACATTCGCGAGTTTGAAGCTCGTCACAGTCATCCCATCCCAGCTCCTACTCGGAATACCATAGACAAGGTTTAGACTTTCTGGATCTCAAGAATGCTGCCAATTAGTTCTAGCCTATACCACGAATGTTCTAATCTCACGGATTCAAATGCTCTATTGTCAGGAGAGGCGTGTCGAATTCGTGGATCAGAGACCCAAGAGATTATAATCTGGCTGTCGTCCAATGACTACGTTGAACATCATGTAGACCGCTTGTGGTTGTCAGGCACACGGATCTTGGCTAAGCGAGTAACGAAGATAGTGGGTGATTGTCACGGGTTACCCTTCATTCTGACTTAACTGAATTAAGTACGAGAGTATATCTTGGGGAAGAATTAGGCGTGAATTGAAAGAAAAACAATAGTACTTGCATTAATTCATGAAGAACAGCAGAGCTCCACACCTTAATCTATGAGGTGTAGAAACTCCACTGTTGGAAAATACATAAGAGAGAAAGGTCTAGGCATGGCCGAATGGCCAGCCTCCCCAAATGTCAAAAATGGCATAAGCTCCTTGATACAATAGTAAAAAGTGCTATTTATACTAAACTAGTTACTAGGGTTTACAGAAAATAAGTAACTAAGTGCAGATAGTGTAGAAATCCACTTCCGGGTCCTACTTGTTGTGTGTTTGGGCTGAGCTTTGAAGCTTTCATATGCATAAGCCATTCTTGGAGTTAAACACCAGCTTGGAGGCTAGTTTGGGCGTTTAACTCCAGTTCTGGGGCCAGTTCTGGTGTTTTACGCCAGAAAAAGGGTCTCTGGTGGGCGTTTGGACGCCAGTTTGGGCCATCAAATCTCGGGCAAAGTATGAACTATTATGCATTGCTGGAAAGCCCAAGATGTCTACTTTCCAACGCAATTGAGAGAGCACCAATTGGGTTTCCATAGCTCTAGAGAATCTATTTCGAGTGCAGGAGGGTCAGAATACAACAGCATCTGCAGTCCTTTCTCAGCCTCTGAATCAGACTTTTGCTCAGGTCCCTCAATTTTAGCCAGAAAATATCTAAAATTATAGAAAAATACACAAACTCATAGTAAAGTCCAGAAATGTGATTTTGGCATAAAAACTAATAAAAATATGCTAAAAAGTAACTAAAACATACTAAAAACTACCTAAAAATAATGCCAAAAAGCGTATAAATTATCCGCTCATCAACAACCTATCCTCTTTATCATGGGAAATTGGTGAGGTACTTTCATCTTCTTCATCCTTTAGTTCTCCATCTTTTGAAATTCCTTCATCAATGGGACTTTTTGAGAGCTCAAGGTGGTTACCTACCTTGAGTTCATTCTCTCTTTCACCTTCAACAACATTTTTTGCCCCGATCAATAGATTCCTCTTTAGGAAGAGTGGATTGAGAGTTTATCTCATTAAATGGATTTCTTCCTTTTGAAGTTATAGCATCAATGCTAGACTTCGGGGTTGATGGAGGTGGCAAGGGTAGATCACAAGGCGTCCTGAGTTACGGAGGAGCAAGGTTGCTAGGGGTAGAATGAGGAGGTGTTAGATGTGACAAGACCTCAGCAAGAGTTGCCATGCAATTATCTTGTTTTCTTTGAAATTTCCACTGTTCTTGGATGAGGACTTGAAAGCTATGCTCCTCATACGGGAAGTTGATAAGAGTTGGATGGTGGTGAAAGTTAGGTAGTCCCAAATGTGGTGATGGGTAGGTTGGTTGAGAAGAAATTGGTGGTGGAAAGGGTAAAGGGCTTGAGAGTATATTGGTTGTGTCCCATGTAGAGGGTATGGAATATGAACATATGGAGGGACAAGATTGTAATGATGATGTATTCCACCGGCTGTGAGAGGTTGATAGACATTAGGATCATAGGGACCTTGCAAAGGTACTTGTTGCCAAGAATTGATTGCTCGTGACCCTTCCTTGAATTGGCCTCTCATACCTTGATGCAGGCCAACGTTGGAATTGCTATCCTACAACATGATAACAACTAGACTCCAAGCCAAAAAGGGTGATAACTCATGATGAAAAGGTGAAGATAAAACGCAACAATATTAATAGAAGCAATAGTCAAATGAATATATATACATATTCTAATTATATCTACTTACTTAGGACTAAACAAATGAGAATGTTAGTTGCTATCAGTACTTAGATAGAGGCGCCTTCTACCAATTAGTGCCAAGTAGCAAACAAAAGTCAAATATTCACACTATTCACATATTTACAACAACTAAAATTATAGCACTCATTGCACTTGAAGTGTGTTCTCCGGCAATGGCACCAAAAACTTGGTGGAAAGCCGAAGTGGATTTAGGAATTTTTCTTAAAATAGAGTTGGCGTTGCAAGTATAGTCCCAAACCCACAATAAACTCTCGACCAAATTTTGAATTCAAAATAATGTCACAACTCAAAACTAATTCAATTCCGGGAGTGTTTAGTTCCCGGGTCGTCTCGCAAGGACACTTGAGATCAATGAGTGTGCAATTCCGATTGTGGTGATCAAGGGATTTCCAATGAAGGGATAAACATATAAAGAAATAAAAGAACATTCAAAATTGTAATAAATGAACTAATAAAGGGATTAAAGAACCAACTATGTAATATAGACATGTAAGGTATATAAAAGGGATCAAGGTAAATATGTATAAAAGATTTAAGACATAAAAGGTATCTTGGCTTGGAGTGAGCTAAGGGTCCTTTCCTTGTTGAAACCACAACTATAACAATTAGAATCGATTAATCTCACTTGGTTAACCCTCACACCAGAGAGTAAGTTAAATGAGCATAAATGTTCTTAACCCACAAATCATAAATTGCTTGCTAATTGACTTAGCAACAATTTAGCGTTAGTGGGAACAAAAACAATTAACAATCCAAGAATTGACACTAAATGTTGGACATTCCAACTCTAGAAACTCAATTGCTCACTTTTCCCAAGCCAAGAGATAGAAAACTAGCCCAAAATCATAATTGACATTTTGTCAAATACTTGGTGGGCAAAAACATTAAACATGGGGAAAATGAGAAAATGCTTGAAACTCAAAGCAACAAATGATCTCAATCAACAATAACAACTCAAGAAAGCATAAAGCAAACATCAATCATCAAATTCATCAACAAGAAATTGAAATTGCAAAAGAGAAGTAAAATTGAACTATAACTTGATATATAAGAAAGAGTAAGAACAATGTGACTATATAGAGTAGTAACAAAGAGATACTTACAATGGAAGCTAGCAAAATCCAAGATCGAAATTGGAAATAGAACTTGAATGTAAAACCCTAGTATAAACCCTAGTAGAGATGATGAAAAACTTAGAGAAAAACTATACTAAAGCTTCCTAATACTACTTCTAAGCTACCCTAATGTTATCCTATGCTATGGTCTTCATTTTTCCTTTAATATGAGCTAAATGGCTTCAGAAATGGGCCTCCAATGCCCCAAAATTGTGAGTCATGTGCAATTTTAATGAAGGCATGTGCGGCTACCTGTGCGTACGCACAAACGTGTGTGCACACACATTCTGCCAAAAATCTCTTCTTGTGCATACGCACAGAAGGTTGTGCACACACACACTAGGCGATACTTGAATGGATGTGCGGCGGGCACGAAGTGGCTTATGCGTGCGCGTTGCTGTTCTCTGATGGTTGTACGTACGCATGCAGGTCTGTGCATATGCACACATCGCTGTGCTCTTCTCCTTTGATTCTTCATGCTTCCTCCACTCTGAATGCTCTTCTTCTATTTTTTCCAATCCATTCCTACCTTATACATCTAAAATCACTCACAAACAACATCAAGGCATCGAATGGAAGGCAAATGGAATAAAATTAGGCTAAACTAGGCACAAAAGAGCACGTTTTCATAATCAAGCACAAATTAGGAGGAAATTTCAAAAGCATGCTATTTAAGAGAATAAGTGCAAGTTTATATGATGAAATCCATTCAATTTCAACCAAAAATCATCATCAAATATGGATTCATCATAGAGCTCCTAACCTTAACCTAGGAGGTTTAGTTGCTCATAATTTACAGAGAAAACAGAGAAGATCTGTCTAATGATGTACGAACTCTCCCTTAATCCTAAGTAATTTCCTCTTTAAATAGTAAATACTAACCCTAAGAAATGTTAAATTTAAATTAAAAAGTCCAAAGATAAGACTGCATAAGCTAAGGAGTGCTAAAATCCACTTTGGGCCCACTTTGGTTGAATGCTTTGTCCAAGCGTGGCATTCAACTTCAGGAATGGGCATTGAACGTCAGCTAGGAGGTGAAGGTGCTGCTCCCTTGGTCCTTTGGTGGCATTGAATGCCAGCTTTGGGCGTTCAATGCTGGGCTTGCTCCCTTTGGGGCGTTGAACTCCAGATGTGGACGTTCAATGCCAGTTATGGTCAATGATCTGGAGAAGAAGTATAGACTATTATATATTGTTGGAAAGCGTTGGAAGTCAGCTTTCCAACGCCATTAAGAACGCGTCAATTGAACTTCTATAGCTCAAGTAATACTTGTTGCAATGCACATAGGTCAGGACTTAATAGCATCTGCTATCCTTTCTTCAGCTCTGAACAAGACTTTGCCAATCTTGCTAATTTTGTCCAAAAATCACCTAAAATCTTAGGAAAAACTCAAAAACTCAAAGTAACATCCAAAAGGTGAATCTTGCACTAAAACATACTAAAACATACTAAAATTATTAAAATGTAACTAAAAACAATATGAAAATGCTATGAAAAAGCGTATAAGAAATCCACTTATCACAACATCAAACTTAAAATGTTGCTTGTCCTCAAGTAACCAAAAAAAAGATAGAACTAAATGGAAGTGAAAAATACATAAGGTTTCAGAGTTGTTAGTGAAGCTCAGTTCCAATTACTGAATAGGGCGATTAGTTCTTTATTTCTGAACAGTTTCGGCATCTTACTTTTATTTGAAGTTCAGAAGAATTGACAACCTTTGAAACTAGAATTCGGATGATATTATTGATTCTCTTCTTTTAGTTTTTCTTGATTCTTGAAAACAACTTCTTTTTTGTGCTTTGCACCTTTGAGCCTAGCCGTGACTCTAAGCATTTTGTTTTCATGTATTACCACTAGATACATAAACGCCACAAGCACTTAACTGGGGGAACCCTTTGGATTCAAATTTAGCTTTGTTTAAATTCCTAGACAGTGGTGCCCAGAGTTCTTAAGCGTACTCTTTAGCTTTGGATCACGACTTGAACTACTCAGTCTCAAGCTTTTTACTTGACACCTTCACACCACAAGTATTTAGTTAGGGATAGTAACTCATTTGAGCTTTTTAGGCCAATTTTGACCTTCCTATCCATTGATGCTCAAAGCCTTGGATCCTTGCTCTTGTCTTTTTCTTTCTATTTTTTTTCTTTATTTTCTTATTTTTCTTTTTCTTTTTGCTGCTTTTTCTTGTTTCAAGAATCAATATTTTTTTATTTTTCAGAGACTCAATAATACTTCTCTAAATTCATTGTTTTTCTAAATTCAATATGCTCAACTTCAATATCAATTATGCACAGTTAATTCATACATTCAGAAAATAAAGATACGGCCACCACATCTTAAGTAATTGGAATAACTCATTATACAACTCGAAACCTTGTGCGTTCTGCTACTTTCTTTTCAATAAAATTTTCTTTTAAGAATTGATGAGGGATACATAGGATATCTTATAACAAAATAAAGAAAAGAAAATACTACTAAAAAAGAACGAAATACTAAATGTGATCATGCACTAGAATAGAAAACATATGATAAAATAAAGTACAATGAAAATAGAAGTAACATAGATAAAGGGAATCCTCTAGAGCGTTTGAGTTCCTCAATATCGCGCCCCTGTCTCTGCTGCTCCTCCCTCATGATCCTCTGATCCTCCCTTATCTGATGGAGGATAACAGAATGATCTTGATGCTCTATCCTCAGTAGGGGTGTGCATGGCCCGGCCCGGCCCAGCTCCGAACACTTTAGGGGCTAATTTGTATGATTACATCGGGTTTAGGGTCGGGTAAGGGTCTCAAAAATAGACTCGGTCATTATTTTGGGTCGGGTTCAGGCCATTGCTCGGGTCACCCGAACTCGGCCTAGTGGCTCGATCATCATACACAATTAATATTTTGTGTTATTAGTAATTAATGATGGTTATTCTTATGTGGAATTTAAGTATTGTAAACCTTAATATTTTGTGTTATCAGTTATTATAAGACTATAAGTTAATGTTTTATGTTTAAAATGCATAAGATTTTAGACTAATGCATAATATTGTGTTATTTGTATTGGTTTAAATATTTGGTGTTATCAGACAATATTAGTATTGATTATGGTTATACTTTAAGTTTAGAGAAGAGTTGGTTCTTGTTATATTTTTCTAAATGAATTTTACCATATCAAATAATGGTTGGATTCTTGGAAATTTGGATATTTTCACATGCTAGCTTATAAGAAAATATCAAGGTAATCTAATGTTAACGACCCGACTTTCACCCGGTTTTTACCTGGTATAATCGTGGCCCAAAAGTGTATAAGTTTCATCGGGTCTAGGGCCGGGTTGGGTCTAATAAATAGGCCCAGTATATATTTCGGGCCTAGTCTAGGTCACATCAAACCCGGTTTCACCCGATCCATCCACACCCCTAATCCTTAGCTAGTCCACGGATGAAGTCAGCTCCCCTATAGATGTAGTCAATTGGTCCCAATAGTCTTGGGAAGGGAAGTACATTCCCTAAGGCATCTCTGAGATCTCTGGTGGAGGTGGATGAATAGGCTTGTGCTGTGGTTCGTGTGCAGGCTCCCTAACGTTTTCCATCCTCCTCTTTGTGATGGGTTTATCCTTCTCAATGGGGGTGTCTCCTGCTATGCCAACTCTAGCTGCATGGAATAGGAGATAGATGAGGTACGGGAATGCTAGCCTGGCTTGGGTAGAGGCCTTTTCTGTAATCTTGTAGATCTCTTGAGGAATTACCTCTTGTGCCTCCACCTTATTTTCAAGCATGATGCAATAGATCATTATTGCTCGGTTAATGGTAACCTCTGATTGGTTACTTTTGGGGATAATGGAGTGTTGGATAAGCTCCAACCATCCTCCAGCCACAGGCTTGAGGTCAAGCCTACAAAGTTGGTTGGGCTTGCGTTGTGCGTCCTTCCTCCATTGAGCTCCTTCCACACAAATGTCCGTGAGTACTTGCTCCAACCTTTGGTCAGAATTGACCCTTCGGGTGTAAGAGTGTGGATCACCTTGCATCCGAGGCAACCGCAGTGCCATTCTTACACTTTTCGGGCTAAAGTCTATGATTTGCTCTCTGCCCATGGTGTGCGAGTTTTTTGGCACTGGGTTCACACTAGTGTCATGATTTTTGGTGACTCAGGCATTAGTATAGAATTCTTGCACCATTAATGTTCCAATTGCTAAAATTGGATTGGCTAGAACTTCCCAATCCCTTCTCCAAATTTCTTGTTGGATCTCCAGATATTAATTTTCTTCAAGCCTAAAAGGGACCTCGGAAATCACCTTTTTATACCTCACCACAGCATAAAAGTGATCTTGATGAACCTTGGTGAGGAATCTCCATATTTCGCAAGGTTCGGAGGCAGAAGCAGAGGCTTTTTCCTTTCTCTTCCTTGAGGGTTCGCCGGCTTTTGGTGCCATAGAGAAGGAGTAGAAAGCAAAAAGTGGAGCTTTTTAACACCAAACTTAAGAACTTTACTCGTCCTCAAGTAAATAAAAACAAAAAAAGGAGAATAGTAAAAGTAAGAAGAAAAAATAGAAGGGAAGGGGAAGAAGGCTTCAGCCAAGTGGGGGAAGAAAGGAAGGAAAGAAGTGTTTGAGGGATAAGATGTAAGAAGGGAAGGGTTTTGTGAAGGTGTGAGCATTAGTGATGGAATGAAGGGGTATTTATAGGGGTGGGGAGGGATTGGGTTCGGTCATATGGGAGGGAAGAATAGGGGGAAAGGTTTGAATTTGAAGTGGGGGGTTGGTGGAAAAAAAGGGTGGAAATTATGAAGGGTATTGGAAGGAGTGTGTATTGGGAAGAGAGAAAGGTGATTGGGATGTGATGGATGAATGTGGATGGGCTATAGGGTGTAAAAGAAAAGAGAATGAAGGGAGTGAATGATAGGTGGGGTAGGTGGAGATTCTGTGGGACCCACTGGCTCTACAAGCTTTTGAACTCGAGTGGTCCTGCCCCTGCGTGGGCATTCAACGCCCAATTTTGGGCGTTGAATGCCAGGTAGGGATACACCTTTTTTTTTTTAATTTTTAGCTTAGTGGGGCGTTCAACGTCAAGATCGAATGGGCGTTGAACACCCATTGGGGGCCAAAGAAATGGCCCTGGTTGCTTCTGTATAGGCATTGGATGCCTAGCTTCCTCTATTACTGGCGTTGAACACCAGTGAAGCTCCTTGGGGGGCGTTGAACGCCCAAGCTTCTCCCCTTCTGGTGTTGAGTGCCAATTCTGGCGTTCAATGCGAGCAAGGAGATCTCTCCAGGGTTTTCTGTTTTCACTCATAAGCGTGTTGTTCCTGTTATATGTGCTACACATGATCACAAACATTAACAAGGGAAAACTATGGAAATGAATAGGAAATAATATGAAATTAAACTAAATTAAACAAAGGAATGAAAATACTATACATATGGTTAGGTTGCCTCCCAACAAGTGCTTCTTTACCATCATTAGCTTGACAGACAGCTCCTTTACGGAGGTTGATAAGGGCTCAGATCTTCACCCCTCATGGTGAACTTCTGTCCTGTGCTCTCCTGGATTAACTCAACATGTTCCAATGACAGGATCCGATTCACTATGTGTGGAATGACTGGATTTCTGGGGAAGACAACTCTCATACCAGGTGAGAAGTCTTCAGTTGGAATCTTCTTGTTCCTCCATCCCTTGGGTACTTTCTTCTTCGTACCTCCTTCTTTAGTAGATGGTGATGGATGCCTAACACAAAACTTATGTTATGTCAGGGGACTCTATAATGCTCTCTACTGAGAGAGAAGGTTGGAACACTAAGTATTGCACAGTAGTACCTCCTTTGTCTGATGGAGAGTTAGGGTTAGGGATCTTGAACAGGATGTAATCTTCCTTCAACCTCAGGACTAACTCTCCTTTTTCCACATCAATCAAGGCCTTCGTAGTAGCTAGGAAAGGCCTTCCAAGTATGATGGGGTCATCTCTATCCTCCCCAGTGTCTAATATCACGAAGTCCGCAGGGAGGTAAAGGTTTTCAACTTTTACAAGAACGTTTTCCACCACGCCATATGCCTGTTTTAGGGACATATTTGCCATCTCCAGTGAGATCCTAGTGTGCTGCATCTCTTGGATCCCTAGCTTCTTCATTACAGAAAGAGGCATAAGGTTGATGCTAGAGCCAAAGTCGTATAATGCTCTCTCAAAGGTGATGGTCCCTATAGTATAGGGAATCAGAAAGTTTTCGGGATCTGGCATCTTCGGAGGCAGCTTCTTCTGGACCAAGGCACTGCATTCCTTGGTTAGTATCACCATCTCATCTCCCTTCAGGGCTGTCTTCTCAGAGATAGTATTGTTCAAACAGGCCATACAAGGGGGTTCCTTCTCCAATGCCTTTGCAAAAGAGATATTGGGTTGCAGCTTTCTAAGGATTGCCAAGAACCGAGAAAGTTTTTCCTCCTTAGGTTCCTCTTGCACATCTGGAGAAGATTGTTCTTTAGGCTCCTCCATCTTCATAAAGTCGTGTATGGGGACACTCCCAGTCTCCACCTGAGCCTTGATCTCCGTCAGTTCCTCAGTAGCAGGCTCCTCCTTGGGTTCAGCCTCAGCTTCCATAGTGAGGGCCTTGCACTCTTCATTTGGATTCACCATAGTGTTGCTTGGAAGAGTGTTAGAGGGGATCTCTGGGATCTTCTTACTCAGCTAACCTACCTGAATCTCCAAGTTTATGATGAAAGACCTAGTTTCTGCCATGAAACTATGAGTGGTCTTGGAGAGGTTAGAGACTATAGTAGCCAGGTCAGAGAAGCTTTGGGTGGGAGTCTCCATCTACTACTGAAAGGGTTGAAATGGTCTATTGTTGAACCTGTACTGGTTTATTCCACCCTGATTGCTGTTGAAGCCTTATTGAGGCTTCTGCTGATCTCTCCACCCAAAGTTGTGGTGGTTCCTCTATCCCTCATTGAAGGTATTTGAATAGAGATTGTTGTTGGACTTTTTGGAGAAGTTTCCCATGTAATTCACCTCCTCCATTGTGATCCAAGCATAGTCACCAGTATCCACTTCATACATTGTCTCTAGGGAGTACGTAGCTGAGCTCTGCGCCCCACTCAAGTACTAAGAGATCATATTGATCTATTGGGACATGAGCTTGTTCTGAGCCAAGATGACGTCCAGTGTATCCACTTCCATGACTCCTCTCTTTTAAGCTTCCCCATTGTTCACAGGGTTCCTCTCAGAAGTGTACATGTGTTGGTTGTTGGCAACTATATCAATGAGGTATTGCGCCTCCTCAAGCGTCTTTTTCATGTGGAGTGAGCCACCAGCAGAGTGGTCCAGTGCCATCTTAGACATTTTAGAGAGGCCATCATTGAAGATCTCTAACCTGGTCCACTCTAAGATTATGTCAGAAGGGCATCTTCTGATCAGCTGCTTGTACCTCTCCCAAGCTTTATAGAGGGACTCTCCCTCTTTCTGTCTGAAAGTCTAGACTTCCACCCTAAGCTTGCTTAGCTTCTGAGGTAGAAAGAACTTGGTCAAGAATCCATTGACCGCTTTCTCCCATGTGTCCAGGCTCTCCTTAGGTTGAGAGTCAAGCCATAGCCTTACTCTGTCCCTTATAGTAAAGGGGAAGAGCATAAGCTTGTAAACCTCTAGATCTACTTCATTGGTCTTGACAGTGTCACAGATTTGCAAGAAATTAGAGATGAATTTGTTGGGGTCCTCCTGCGGAAGTCCATGAAACTGGAAATTCTGTTGCACTAGAGTGACCAGTTGAGGCTTAAGCTCAAAGTTGTTCGCACCAATGGCAGGTATGGAGATGCTGCACCCATAGAAGTCAGAATTGGATGCAGTATAAGATCCAAGGACCTTTCTTCCATCTCCTCCAGCTTCTGGATTAGCTGCTATTATTGTATCTGCAGCTTCTTGCTCAAGAGCTTCCATGAGATTATCTCTAGCTCTGCTAGCTTGAGCTTGCTGCAAACATTTTCTTAAGAGTTTCTCATGTTCAGGATCAGGATCAATAAGGACTTCTCTATCCCTATTCCTAATCATAAACAAGAAGAAAGAGACCAAGAAGAGTAAAAGAAGGAAGTCTCTATGTCAGAATATATAGGACTCCTTGTGAAAAACTAAGATAAAAAGAAAAGAGGATAAAGGTGTCTTTTATTTAAAAAGGAGTTTTCGAAAATAAAGAGGGGGGAATAGTTTGAAAATTTTCGAAAAAGATGAGAGAGAAAGAGGTTAAGAATTTTTGAAAAAGAAGAAAGAGAAAGAAGAATTAAAGAGACACCAAACTTTCAAAATTAAAAGAAGCTGAAGCAAACAACTAACTAACAAGATTTGAAAATAAGTTAGGGGATTTTATTTTGAAAATTTTTGAAATTTAAAAAGAAAAAGTCAAAAGAAAGTTTTGAAATTCAAAAATTAAAAAGATAAGGTCAAAAGAGAGAAATAAGATAAAATAAGATTTGAAAATTTAAAGATTTTAAAATTCAAATTTGAAAGAAAGAAAGACTAACAAACTACTAAAGTTTTAAAATTTGAATTTTAAAATAAAATAAGAAAAGCTTTTGAAATTCAAATTTAATGGAAAGAGAATCTAACAAAATACTAAACCTTTAAAAATTAAATTTAAAAGAAAGATAAGATAACAAAATGTTGAAATCAAAGAAAAAGATAAGATAAAAGATTCAAAGATCAAACAAAAGATAAACAAGATAATGTTAAAGAAAATAAAATGAAACAAAAAAACACTAAAGAGATACCAAACTTAAAATTTAAAACCAAGATAGGAAAAGATTTTTAAAAGTTTCGAATTAAAGAATATATATTTTTTGTTGAAAAATTAAAAAGAAAGGAGAAATACTAAATGGACACCAAACTTAAAAATTTTAAAATAAAAAAACACAATTTTCAAAAATTAGAGAGAGAGAAACACTAAAGGACACCAAACATAAAAGTTTTAAAATCAAACAAAAGAAAATAACACAAAAATTTCGAACAAGAAGAAAGGAAACAAAGAACAATTTTTGAAAAGAATTAAGAAAAGAAAAATTAACAAAAATCAAAAGGACACCAAACTTAAGAATTGACACTAGACTCAACAAAAGAAAAAGATGACTAAAAACGAAATTTTTTGAAAAATATTTTTAAAGAGTTTTTGAAAATTAACAAGAAAAGAAATTAAAAGAAGAACTAGTAAAAAGTACCTGATCTAAGGAGCAAGACAACCGGTAGTTTGTCAATCTCGAACAATCCCCAGCAACGGTGCCAAAAACTTGGTGTGCAAAATTGAACTCGCACAACTTCACCGACACGTGCATCGGGTCGTCCAAGTAATACCTCAGGTGAGTGAGGGTCGATCCCACGAGGATTGTTGGATTGAGCAAGCAATGGTTATCTTGCAGATATTAGTCAGACGAACAGAAAGATAATTGTTGTTGTTGTAGGCACATAAAACAAAACAATAAAGAAAGCAATAAAGAATTAATGTAAAAACAATAATAAGGGAACAGTTAAGGCTTTGGAGATGCTTTATCTTTCCAGATTAATACTTCTTACCAACTACTTTAACAATGAATGATTCGTTCTATGGCAAATCTGTAAGTGATTAACGCCCTGGATCATTGTCAATTAATCTCCTCTAATCCATATCAAACGCCATGGATCGTGGTCATTCAATATGAACGAGGGTGAAGCCCACTCAATTCATCCTCACTTGATCCTACTCAAAACGCCACAGACAAGGTCAGATCTTTCGGATCAGAGAATGAAGCTCAATGTTCTAGCCTTAGTGCCATAAAAACCTCATTACCCATAACTTACGTGATTATATGTCACTTATCTCAATTAGCCCAGATAAATTATTGGTCTAGGTGATGCATTCTCAAGCTTATAACTCAATGCTATTCGGGTCAGGACTCTCAAGAACTCGGGTAGAATAAGAGGTCATACTCTCATTCCACTCCAGATTCATTAGATAAAGAATGACAATACATCATAGAATAGAATCAAACATATATTAAAATACAGAAGTAATCATATTAATCCATAGGAATAAGCAGAGCTCCTAACCTTAACACAGGAAGTTTAGTTGCTCATAATTTACAGAGAAAACAGAGTTGATTTGTCTAATGCTGTACAAACTCTCCCTTAATCCTAAGTAATCTCCTCTTTAAATAGTAAATACTAACCCTAAGAAATGTTAAATTTAAATTAAAAAGTATAAAGATAAGACTGCATTAGCTAAGTGGTGGACGAAATTGTGATACTCACAATACTATATTCTTTATTTTATATGGAATTATTCTTGTGGCTCTTTGCTTTGTGTGGACACAACTCCGTTCAACTTAACCAGCAAGTGCACTGGGTCATCCAAGTAATACCTTACGTGAGTAAGGGTCGATCCCACGGAGATTGTTGGTATGAAGCAAGCTATGGTCACCTTGTAAATCTCAGTTAGGCAGATTAAATTGATTTTGGATTTCGAAAATTAATAATAAATAGAAAATAAAAAGGGATAGAAATACTTATGTGAATCAATAGTGGGAATTTCAGATAGGTGTATGGAGATGCTGTGTTCCTCTTGAAACTCTACTTCACTACTCACTCTTCCTTCAATCCTTCTTACTCCTTTCCATGGTAAGCTGTATGTAGGGCATCACTATCATCAATGGCTACTTTTAATCCTCTCGGGAAAATGGTCCTATGCGCTGTCACTGCACGGCTAATCGTCTGGAGGCATCACCCTTGGTTGATAGCTACATCCCATCCTCTCAGTGAAAACGTTCCTATGCTCTGTCACAGCACGGCTAATCAGCTGTTGGTTCTCGATCATGTTGGAATAGGATCCATTGATCCTTTTGCGCTTGTCATCACGCCCAGCAATCGCGAGTTTGAAGCTCGTCACAATCATTCAATCCCAGAATCCTACTCGAAATACCACAGACAAGGTTTAGACTTTCCGGATCCTCATGAATGCCGCCATCTATCTAGCTCATACCACGAAGATTCTGTTGGGGAATCTAAGATATGCGCCCGGCCTAGAGTAGAACGGAAGTGGTTGTCAATCACGCGCGTTCATAGGTGAGAATGATGATGAGTGTCACGGATCATCACATTCATCAAAGTTAAGTGCAACGTATATCTTGGAATAAGAATAAAAGAGAATTGAATGAAAAGTAATAGTAATTGTATTGAAACTTGAGGTACAGCAGAGCTCCACACCCTTAATCTATGGTGTGTAGAAACTCCACCGTTGAAAATACATAAGTGAAAGGTTCAGGCATGGCCGAATGGCCAGCCTCCAAAACGTGATCACAGGATTCAAAATACGATCCAGGATCCCCTGTGGTCAAAAGACGTCTAATACAATAGTTAAATGTTCTATTTATAATAAACTAGCTACTTATGGTTTACATGAGTAAGTAATTGATGCATAAATCCACTTCCGGGGCCCACTTGGTGTATGTTTGGGCTGAGCTTGATCTATCCACGAGATGAGACTTCTCTTGGAGTTGAACTCCAAGTTATGACGTGTTTTGGGCGTTCAACTCCGGATCATGACGTGTTTCTGACGTTTAACTCCAGACAGCAACATGTACTTGGCGTTCAACGCCAAGTTACGTCGTCGATTTCCGAATAAAGTATGGACTATTATATATTGCTGGAAAGCTCTGGATGTCTACTTTCCAACGCCGTTGAGAATGCGCCATTTGGAGTTCTGTAGCTCCAGAAAATCTATTTCGAGTGCAGGGAGGTCAGATTCCAACAGCATCAGCAGTCCTTTTGTCAGCCTTTTTCAGAGTTTTGCTCAAGTCCCTCAATTTCAGCCAGAAATTACCTGAAATCACAGAAAAACACACAAACTCATAGTAAAGTCCAGAAATGTGAATTTAACATAAAAACTAATGAAAACATCCCTAAAAGTAGCTTGAACTTACTAAAAACTACCTAAAAACAATGCCAAAAAGCGTATATACGCTCATCACTAAGGAGTGCTAAAATCCACTTTGGGCCCACTTTCGTTGAGTGCTTTGTCCAAGCCTGGCGTTCAACTTGGGGAATGGGCATTGAACGCCAGCTAGCGGGTGAAGGTGCTGCTCTCTTGGCCTTTGGTAGTGTTGAACGCCAGTTTTGGGCATTCAACGCTGGGCTTGCTCCCTTTGGGGCGTTGAACTCCAGATGTGGACGTTCAACGCCAGTTATGGGCAGTGATCTGGAAGAGAAGTATAAACTATTATATATTGTTGGAAAGAACTAGAAGTTAGATTTCCAACGCAATTAAGAATGCATCAATTGGATCTCTGTAGCTCAAGAAATATTTGTTGTAATGCACAGAGGTCAGGACTTTACAACATCTGCTATCCTTTCTTCAGCTCTGAATAAGACTTTGCCAATCTTGCTAATTTTACCCAAAAATCACCTATAATCATAGGAAAAACATAAAAATTCAAAGTAACATCCAAAAGGTGAATTTTGCACTAAAACTTACTAAAATAAGCAAAATCTAACTAAAAACAATATGAAAATGCTATGAAAAAGCGTATAAGAAATCCACTTATCACATACACTGCCCACCGTTCAGGCGCCCCCAGCCACCCCAACCCCCAAGACCGCAACCATAATGCGTTCAACATCCTAATTCGGTGTTGTTTCCTGCATCTATTGCCGGCGCTATTGCTGTAGCATCCATTGCCGATGTCGTTGCTATAGCGTCTCGCTATCTCTCCTCGGTCATCACTCCTCACGAGTCATAAGTCATGCGGTCTGGAAGTCATATTCATGCTCACGCCGTCTCGCCATCTCCTTATTAGGCTCTAAGCTCGCACCCAGGACCACTGTCATGCCGCTCCTCACAGGCTGCTCCCACTGTCGCTGACTTACCACTGCACCTCGGTCCTCCTGGCCTTCACTGCTGCTCCGTCTAGCCATCGTCGTTGCTCCTCGGTCCTGTCCGGCTATTTGTAACACCCTACCCTTCAAAGCCTTATGCTTAAGTCATAATTCAATGAGGGTTTGGTGCTGTGACACAAGACTGAGATATAAATACTTATGTATAGAAAGGAGATATTAAACTAGAAACCTATAAAGGGATTTAAACCCTAAATAAAAAGATAATTTTCCAAACGTTCACACTCGATAACATATATAAGCGTGTCAGAATAAGTAGATAGTTAAAATCTTGAAGAAAGAAGAAGGGTAAAGAGACATATAAAAGTATATATAAATATCCACTACCCGCGAAGATTAGGCTGTCTAGAGTTACAACAGTAAAACAGTTTGATATATATACCCTATCTCTCTAAAAATACATCATAAGCCTCTATAGGTAAGTCTTTAAAATAAATATATCATATAAGTTTTCCAAAAGACAAAAAGAATCTAAAACCAAAATAGAAACAAAAGTCTTCTTCGCCATCTTTCAAATAAAACTCCCACTCACTGAGAAGCATTGGGACCTGCATCTGAAAAATAGAAATAATATATGGGTGAGAACCCAAATCATCGGGTTTCTAGTAAGGTAAAAGTGTCGAATCGATACAATATATGTTAATAGGAACTCTCTAAGCTAATCTTCAAAGTTTCACTGATCCAAGCCTAGGGTTCTTACTAAACCAGAAAATGGCAACTTACTTAAGGGATTCTAATCTATCTATTTATTCTCAGTTTTCCACAAACCTCCAATCACCACATCGCATCAAGAACAACCCTCAGCGTTACCATCGCTAGTATAAGAGATCTCTCAGTCGTTCAAACATATATAAAACAATACAAAGAACATACAAATAGAGAGAACAGATAAAGCAATTAGCTCAAATAGCATATAGATAATAATTATTTAACAAGGCAAATCAAATACAAGATGCACATCCAATCAATACATACAAATGCAAATGATGCATGCCTGTCCTATAGCTAATGAGCTCATTTGTCGGTTATAAGCCAAAACACGACATGTCTAGTAGAAAACTCTAGACAGTCCCTCGTGTGCACATCCTCAAGAGGTATTCATATTCATCAACTTCTCTTAAGAATCATCCGTGAAGGACTAAGTTCCCAGCTACATCTTACGAGATAAGCTTGAGCTGATTTCAAAAGTGTTCCGAGGGTTACCTGAAACGTGTAGCTCGGTCGTCTGGAGAGGCCCGAGGTGGGGGTCAGGGACCCGAGCTTGATATGTAGAGTGGTTGGTGGTTGTACCTGCAATGACACTCCGATGCTTAAGTTAGCATGGGTTCAAGCAGATATCTGTAGAATGTAGAATGAATGCCATACCTGGGTGCTCCAGTGTATTTATAGTAGTTGGCCGTGATCTTCCCTGGATAAGATATTCTTATCTTATCTTATCTTTGGGAGTTTTATCTCTATCTTTGTGGAACCGCCTTTTCTAGGCCCTTTCGGCCTCTAGGTTTTGGGCTGCGTTCCTTTTGATGGGCCTTCCTTTGCTTGATTTGTCCGAGGTCCGACCTTTAGGCGTGGGCCTTAGGAAGAGGTCGGACCTTTTATGAATTTGCCGAGTTTGGAGGAGTTCGGTCAGGGTATGAACAGTGCCCCTGCCCGAGTTCGTCCTTTTTGGGAGGTCGAGCTCGGGCACAGTAGTTTTTCAAAATTTCAAAAAGTGGCCGTTCCTGCATTTATTGCGTTTTACCGTTTTTCCTTGATTTCCGTTTGGGCTCTGTGAAGGCTTTATTTATTTGCCCCTTTCCTCCTTTTTTCTGCGTTCACCGTTTTTCTTTATCTTTTTCGAGCATTGCTTCTTCCTTCTCTTTGCTCTGCTTCCCCGAATCTCTCTGTGTGCCGTCGTCTCGTTTTTCGGAGCTTGTCGTCTTCGTTTTTTCCTTCCAGGTTTGTTCCCATGCTTCTCTTTTCTTGTGCACATATGCTTCTGTTCTTTGTGTGGCCTTTGTTTGTTTCTTTTTCTTTATGCCTGGGTTGCCCCGAAAAGAGGCGCCGCCATTGCTTGTTGTTTGTATATGGGGGGGGCTCTTTTTTGTTTTCCGGTACTTTGTTCCGGGTTGCCGTATTTTCTTCGTTGGGTTTTTGTTTCTTGCTTGGCTGAACGGGTTTTCGCTGTCTGCTTTATGTGATTTTTGCTTGCTGTTGTATTTCTTCTTTGTAGGTAAGAGTTTTATGTCTCGAAAGGTTCTTCAAGCGATGTCGACCAAGATTCCAAGTGGTCTTGGTTGGGTAGACCCTCTTCCTCTGAAAGTCCCTTCTGTGGTAGATTCTGAGTATTTAGCTAGGTTTCGTAGGCACTGTAGCATATGTGAAAATAGAGAGTCTGAGAGGGATTATGAACTAGTGGCCCCGGATTCCGAGGAGAGAGTGTGCTTCCCGCCGCTAGATAGTTCCGAGAAGCTCTTCTTTTATGCTTATGATTGTTTTTTCTCTAAGCTGAGTGTCCGACTTCCCTTTACCGACCTGGAGTCCGAGGTGTTATGGTCTTGTAACCTTGCCCCTACGCAGCTCCATCCAAATTCTTGGGCGTTTCTAAAGCTGTTTCAACTTTTGTGTCAGTTTTTGGGCGTCGCTCCCTCTATTTCTCTTTTTTCCTATTTGTTTGTGTTGACGAAGCCGGGGTCGGGTGGAGGGAAGGTATCTTGGGTCTCTTTTAGGGCTAACCAGGGAAGGAAGTTTTGTACCCTGTATGATGAGTCCTTTCATGATTTTAAGAACTTTTATTTCAAGGTCCGGGCTACGGGAGACGTCCGACCTTTCTTTCTAGATGAGAGTGGGGAGCCTTCTTTTCCTCTTTGTTGGCAGGAGAATGTAGTGTCTGTTAAGTATACCTTTGAGAGTCTAGATGAGGTGGAGCAGGCTTTTGTGGGTGTGGTGAGCAGTTTATGGGGTCGGGCACCTCACTTGGACACGAAGAAAATGTTGGGAGATCCAAGCCTTCTCCGTTCCGAGTTAGGTAGTTCCCGACCTCTCCGAGATTCATTTTTTTAGTATTTTGGTTTTGCTTGTTTTGGTGGAATTTCTGTTGTGGTGATCGTTTTTCTTTTATTTCTGCAGAGATGTCCTCCCAGGCGGATTCCATGAAGTTCCTTCGTCGGGCGAAGAAGTCTGTGGCTGCTCGAAATATCGAGGCTGGGGAGGCTTCTGCCCGATCTTCTCCGCAGAAAACTACTGTGGGCGTTACTACTCGGTCGAAGACTATTCCGACTCCCCAGTTCCGAGCTATAACTCAAGATCCTCCGACCTCTGGACCTGGTCACTCTTCCCCGCCTTCGTCCTCGGGTCCTCCTCCCAAGAAACAGAAGACCTCTCAAGAGCTTGCGGGTTTTAATGACAAGGATTTTGATGCTCTTGGTTGGATTGAACAGCATATTCTCCCTCAGACTTTTATTTCTACTGATGATGTATCTATGGAGCACCATTTTCAGTATATGGCGCGGAGCTGTGTCCGGATGGCCAGTCTTCATGCTGCTATCGCCCGGGAGTTCAAGAAATCCCCCATTGGTGCGACCAGCTCCCGACTTGAGAAGGCTCAGTCTGAGTTCGAGAGGATTAGTGAGCTGAAGGCTGCTAGGATTACTGAGCTGGAGGCCTCTTTGGAGAAAGAGAAAGCTAAAGCTACCGCGGCTGTGGCGGCAGCGAAAGCATCTGAAGAGATGGCGAAGGCGGCGACGGAGAATTATACTCGGATATACGCCGAGCTTGTGGAGACAAAGGAGAAGTTGCAATCTGCTCAGGATGATTTTTACGAGCTAGAGGGTCATGTGGCCAAGGGTATGGATGCTATGTTTGGAAATTTGAAGGCTCAGGTCCAGGTTCTTGCTCCTGACCTGGATCTGAGCTTATTTAGTACGGGTAACGTCATTGTGGAGGGAAAGATTGTTCCTGCTCCCGACGAGGATGAGGTTCCGGTGTCCGACCCCAATGTTCCGGTTGCGAACCCGACTTCATCTTTGGCCGGGGATGGATCTGACGTGGAGGTTTTAAACCGGGATGACGGTGCCGTCGATGCAGTCCCGATTTCTATGTTTCAGCCTTCTGTTGATGTGGAGTCCGGAAAGGACCTTGATCCTCTGTAATCTTTTATTTTTGGTTCTTTGCCCGGCCTGTGGGCTCTTTTGTTTTTGGATGGTTTCTGTGAACGCTTTGGACGCCTTTCTGCTATTAGCTACTTTGTAGTAACTTTTTTAGCTTATTATGCGGTGTTTTGCTTTGATTTTTTGTCCCGCTTTTATGCTTTTTTAGTTGTTTTTGGATAACAACTTTTTAGCTAGCGCTTTGAAACTTTTGTTTTACCCTTGTTTGCGCTTTGACTTTTCGTTCCGCTTTTATGCTTTTTAGTTGTTTTTGGATAACAACTTTTTAGCTAGCGCTTTGAAACTTTTGTTTTACCCTTGTTTGCGCTTTGACTTTTCGTTCCGCTTTTATGCTTTTTAGTTGTTTTTGGATAACAACTTTTTAGCTAGCGCTTTGAAACTTTTGTTTTACCCTTGTTTGCGCTTTGACTTTTCGTTCCGCTTTTATGCTTTTTAGTTGTTTTTGGATAACAACCTTTTAGCTAGCATTTTGAAACTTTTGTTTTTCGCCGTTTTAAGGCTTCTTTCTTGGATCCGGGCTTTTTTCTCGGACCTCGGGCTTTCGAGTACCTCCTTTTGTTGGGTCCGACCTTGTCGTTGGTCGGCCTTTTAAGTTATTTTTGTAATCTCTTTTTATTTGGCTTTTTGAGCCTTTTCAGAGTTGCTTTATAACTTCTCACATTAATTTGAACCTCGTCGCTTTATCTTTGCCGACCTTGTGTGGTCTCTTGGCAAATGATTTTTTGCGTTTTGCCGAGCATAAATTAATGCGCCTTGGCGAGGTACTTTCTAGGATTCGTTTCATCATGAGGAAGGAGAAAAGAAAATAGAAAAATTTGATTAGTATTAAAAAAGAAAGAATATTTACAGAATGTTTACCCTTGACTAGGTCGGGTGTCTTATTTAACCGGGTGTCTCATTAAAAAACCCTTGTAGGGAAAAAGAGTGCACCTCGGGTTAAATTTTTCTAGCTGTAGTACCGTCTTAGATTACAGGCGTGCCAGGCCCTGGGCAGCTCATTGCCTTCTAGGTCGGATACTTTGTAGTAGCCTGTCCCTAAGACTTCTGTTACCTTGTAGGGTCCTTTCCAATTTGCGGCTAGCTTTCCTTCTCCCGAATTTTGTGTTCCGATGTCATTTCGGATTAGAATCAGGTCGTGAATGGAGAAACTTCGTTTTATTACTTTCTGATTGTATCTGAGTGCCGTTCGCCGTTTTAAGGCTTCTTCTTGGATTCGGGCTCTTTCTCGGACCTCGGGGAGGAGGTCGAGTTCTTCCCTTTGTGCCTGCGGGTTACCTTTTTCGTTGTAGAAGATGGTTCTAGGTGACCCTTCCTCTATTTCGATAGGAATCATTGCCTCCATCCCATAGGCTAGTCGGAATGGCGATTCTCCCGTTGTAGAGTGTGGAGTTGTCCGATATGCCCATAGCACCTGGGGAAGCTCTTCGGCCCATGCCCCTTTGGTTTCTTGGAGTCTCCGTTTTAACCCGGCCAAGATAACTTTATTTGCAGCCTCTGCTTGTCCATTGGCTTGTGGGTGCTCGACTGAGGTGAATTGCTGTTTGATTTTTAGTTCGGCCACCAAGTTCTGAAAACTTGTGTCTGTGAACTGTGTTCCATTGTCTGTTGTGATGGAGTAGGGGACTCCGAACCTTGTGACAATGTTTTTGTATAGGAATTTGCGACTTTTCTGAGCCGTAATGGTGGCTAAGGGTTCAGCTTCGATCCACTTTGTGAAGTAGTCGACCCCTACTATGAGGTATTTGACTTGCCCCGGTCCTTGGGGGAACGGGCCGAGTAGGTCAAGTCCCCATTTTGCGAAGGGCCATGGTGCGGTGATGCTGATAAGGTCTTCGGGTGGTGCCTTGTGAAAATTGGCGTGTTTTTGGCAGGGGGGGCATATTTTCACAAATTCCGTTGCGTCTCTTTGCAAGGTCGGCCAGTAGAAGCCGGCTCGGACTACTTTTTTGGATAATGCCCGAGCTCCGAGATGGTTCCCACACATGCCTCCGTGGACTTCTTCGAGGACGTTCTTTGTTTCTGAGGTCGGGACGCACCTAAAGAGGGGATTTGAGAATCCTCTTTTGTATAATACATCGTGAATTAGTGTATAATTCTGGGCGTCTTTCGTGAGTCTTTTAGCTTCCTTTCTTTCGGCGGGAAGAGTTCCCGACTTCAGGTAGTTGAGTATGGGGGTCATCCATCCTTGCTGTTGGTTGGATATATTTAGCGTTTCTTCCCCTCTTAGCACGGAGGGGGATTGTAAGGTTTCCTGGAGGAGACTTCTGTTGTTGCCTCCGGGCTTGGTGCTGGCGAGCTTTGAGAGGGCGTCTGCCCGGGCGTTTTGTTCCCGAGGTATGTGCTGAATCTGTGTCTCTGAAAAGTGGCGCAGTTGTGTCTGTGTTTGGTCCAGGTATTTTTTCATGGTGGGGTCTTTGGCCTGGTAGCTTCCATTTACTTGTGATGTGATGACCTGGGAGTCGCTGAAGATCGTGATTTTCTGGGCTCCGACCTCTTCGGCTAGTTTTAGGCCTGCTAGTAGGGCCTCGTATTCGGCTTGGTTGTTCGAAGCCTGGAACTCGAATTTTAGGGATAGTTCTATCCGCGTTCCTTGGTCGCTTTCGAGTATAACCCCGGCTCCGCTTCCAGTTTTGTTTGAGGACCCATCGACATACAGGTTCCATGAGAGTGGGGTTCCAGGGGTCTCAGCGTATTCTGCGATGAAATCAGCTAGATACTGAGATTTTATAGCAGTCCGGGCTTCATAGTGGAGGTCGAACTCGGACAGTTCCACCGCCCATTGCAGTATTCGTCCTGCCAGGTCTGTTTTTTGTAGGATATGTCTCATGGGTTGGTTTGTTCGGACTTTGATGGTGTGGGCTTGAAAGTAGGGACGGAGCCTCCGAGCTGTGAACACTAGGGCGTAGGCGAATTTTTCTATCTTCTGATAGTTTAATTCGGCCCCTTGTAGTGCCTTGCTTACAAAGTATATGGGACGTTGTCCTTGGTCGTTTTCTCGCATTAACGCTAAAGCGACTGCTCGATTTCCAACCGAGAGGTATAGTACGAGTTCTTCTCCTTTTAAAGGTCGGGTTAGGATTGGTGGCTGCCCGAGGAATTCCTTGAATTCTTGGAAGGCTTTTTCGCACTCCGGGGTCCATGAGAAGGGTTTCCCTTTCTTTAGGAGCGAGTAGAGAGGTAGTGATTTTATCGCTGATCCTGCCAAGAATCTTGATAGGGCGGCTAGCCTTCCATTCAGTTGCTGTACTTCTTTGACACACGTCGGGCTCTTCATATTGAGTATTGCTTGGCATTTGTCTGGGTTCGCTTCGATGCCCCTTTGAGTCAGCATGAAGCCTAAGAACTTTCCGGCTTCTGCGGCGAAGGTGCACTTTGTCGGGTTAAGTCTCATGTTGTGTTTTCTGAGGGTGCCGAAGACACTGGTGAGGTCGGTCAGCAAGTTTCTGTCTTCTTGTGTCTTTACCAGCATGTCGTCGACGTACACCTCCAGCTGTAGTCCGATGTGCTCTGAGAACACTTTGTTCATTAGCCTCTGGTAGGTTGCCCCTGCGTTTTTTAGCCCGAAGGGCATTACTACGTAGCAGTAGTTTGCCCTTGGGGTTATGAACGAGGTCTTTTCTTGGTCGGGTCCGTACATCGGGATTTGATTGTATCCCGAGTACGCGTCCATGAAGGAGAGATATCTGTAGCCTGAGGCTGCGTCTACTAAGGCGTCGATGTTTGGTAGTGGATATGGGTCTTTGGTGCAGGCTTTGTTGAGATCCGTGTAATCGACGCACATCCTCCATTTTCCGTTAGGCTTTTTTACCAGGACCACGTTTGCGAGCCATAGGGGGTATTTTACTTCCCTAATGAACCCTGCATCTAGCAGTGCTTGTACTTGTTCTTCTATCGCTTGCATGCGTTCGGGTCCGAGCTTCCGGCGTCTTTGTTGGACAGGTCTGGATCCCGGGTATACTGATAGTTTATGGCACATTAGGTCGGGGCTTATGCCTGGCATGTCGGAGGCTTTCCAGGCGAAGAGGTCGGAATTCCCCTTTAAGAGGGTTATGAGTTCCTCTTTTAGGCCTACCTCAAGGTTTGCTCCTATGTTTGTTATTTTTTCAGGTGTGTTCCCAATCTGGACTTTTTCGGTTTCTCCCTCTGGTTGTGGCCGAAGATCTTCTCGGGCTTGAACTCGTCCGAGTTCTATTGTGTTGATCTCTTTCCCTTTTAGGCTCAGGCTTTCGTTGTAGCATCGCCGCGCTAGCTTTTGGTCGCCTTTTAGGGTAGCGATTCCTTTTGCGGTAGGGAACTTCATACAGAGGTGTGGGGTCGAGACTATTGCTGCCAATCTGTTTAGGGTTGGTCGCCCAATGAGGGCATTGTATGCTGAAGTGACGTCGACTATAATGTAGTCGATGCTTAATGTTTTAGATTGCTCGCCTCTTCCAAAGGTAGTGTGTAGCGAGATGTATCCTAAGGGATGGATCGGGGTGTCCCCTAGCCCAAATAGGTCGGTGGGATAGGCCTTTAGCTCTCTTTCTTCAAGTCCGAGCTTGTCGAAGGCCGTTTTGAACAGGATATCTGCTGAGCTTCCCTGGTCAATCAGGGTTCGATGTAAGTTGGCGTTTGCTAGGATAATGGTGATTACCATTGGATCGTCGTGCCCGGGTATTATCCCTTGAGCATCTTCTCGGGTAAATGAGATAGTAGGTAATTCGGGCAGGGGACTGTCTTCTCGGACATGATAGACTTCTTTGAGGTGTCTTTTTCGTGAGGATCTGGATGTTCCTCCGCCTGCAAAACCTCCATTTATCATGTGTACGTGCCTTTCGGGGGTTCGCGGGGTTTGTTCGGCCCGACCTTCGTTATCTCCCCGCCTTCTCTTCCTGGTCTCTTCTCCTTTCTCTGCTATGTATCTGTCGAGTTTTCCTTCTCTGGCTAGCTTTTCTATAACATTTTTTAGGTCGTAGCAGTCGTTAGTAGAATGACCGTAGAGTTTGTGATATTCACAGTACTCAGACCGATCTCTCCCCGCTCTCTTGTGTTTTAGAGGTCGGGGCGGGGGGATCTTTTCGGTGTGGCATACTTCTCTGTAGACGTCTACCAGGGAGACTCGGAGGGGGGTGTAGTTGTGGTACTTCCGTGGCTTGTCCGAGTTGGGTTCTTCTTTCTTCTTCTGTTCCCGATCTCGATCTCGGAGTGGGTAGGTTGATTCCTTCCTAGAAGAGTCTCTTAGCTGGGAGGTTTCCTCCATGTTGATATATTTTTCTGCCCGCTCCTGCACCTCGTATAGGGAGGTCGGGTATCGTTTGGATAGGGATTGGCTGAACGGTCCCTCTTTTAGGCCGTTTGCTAGTCCCATGATGGCTGCTTCAGTGGGTAAGTGTTGTATGTCCAGGCAGGCTTTGTTGAATCGCTCCATGTATTCTCGGAGGGTTTCTTGGTTACCTTGTTTGATCCCGAGTAGACTGGGGGCATGTTTTGTCTTGTCCTTTTGAATAGAGAACTTTGTTAGGAATTTTTTGGTCAGGTCTTCGAAGCTGGTGATTGATCTTGGTGGCAGGTTGTCGAACCACTTCATGGCTGACTTGGTGAGAGTGGTGGGGAAGGCTTTGCACCGAATCGCGTCGGAGGCGTCGACTAGGTACATTCTGCTTCTGAAGTTGCTGAGGTGGTGACTTGGATCGGTGGTGCCGTCGTAGAGATCCATATCGGGTGGTTTGAAGTTTCGCGGTACCTTCTCCTTCATGATCTCTTGCGTGAAGGGATCATGGTTGCCTTCGGGGGTGGTGCCGCGTTCTGTCCGGCCTTTCAGGTTGGCCTCTATTTTCCGCAGTTTTTCTTCTAATTCTCTGCGCTTTCGAGTCTCCCTCCTCAGATCTTGTTCAGTTTCTTTCTGTTTCTTTATGTCCTCTTCGAGTCGTTTCAGTCGGTTTTGTTGTGCCTGGACTGCTTCTAGAATTTCCGAGCTCTTTTCTTTTTCGGGATTTTGTGGATCTTTGTTTGGGAGTGATGTCTTTGGGCGATTCTGTTTGTTTCCTCCTGGAGTACGTGGTGATAGAGGGCTGTCCGGACGTTCTCCGGTGTCAATTTCTTCCTCTTGTTCAGATGCAACGCGGTCATTGTTGTGAGGGTCGTCCGCCATGGTAGAGGGATGACTTCCAGGTCCCCGGCAACGGCGCCAATGTTCCGAGGGTTACCTGAAATGTGTAGCTCGGTCGTCTGGAGAGGCCCGAGGTGGGGGTCAGGGACCCGAGCTTGATATGTAGAGTGGTTGGTGGTTGTACCTGCAATGACACTCCGATGCTTAAGTTAGCATGGGTTCAAGCAGATATCTGTAGAATGTAGAATGAATGCCATACCTGGGTGCTCCAGTGTATTTATAGTAGTTGGCCGTGATCTTCCCTGGATAAGATATTCTTATCTTATCTTATCTTTGGGAGTTTTATCTCTATCTTTGTGGAACCGCCTTTTCTAGGCCCTTTCGGCCTTTAGGTTTTGGGCTGCGTTCCTTTTGATGGGCCTTCCTTTGCTTGATTTGTCCGAGGTCCGACCTTTAGGCGTGGGCCTTAGGAAGAGGTCGGACCTTTTATGAATTTGCCGAGTTTGGAGGAGTTCGGTCAGGGTATGAACAAAAAGCATACTATGCTCAAACGAAGAACAAACAACACGAACAATATTCGCGAGAAATCGATAGGATATCTTATATTCTATCAAGCGAGGTCATACAAAAACAACGAAACCCACAAGAATGAGAACTAAAGTGCATCTCAAGAAAGGAATTCAAATCAAGAATCTTTGATAGAGAGAACAAGGCATATCAAATTGAACAAGTTTCAGCTGACTTTAAAGAAGCATAAGCTCGCGAAGGAGAGCAACTCAACTCAAAGCAAGTTTTTAAAGATTCAAGAATCGGTTGATTGCCAAAACAAACTCAAACTCACCTCAAAAGGTACGAGATTCATGCATATACACATGCGAGTAAATAATAGGATCAGAAAGATGATCAAATCATTTTTTAAAAAGGAATCCAAGACAAAAACTTTGATGCAAGTTACAAAAGAAAAGATAGATCGAGTCACGAAGATTCATTGGCACTCTTTCTCTTGCATAGAGCCTCCTGTTGTTGTTTTTCTTCTTAACTGACATAACCGGGGCTCCCCACGAGAAAACACCTGGTTGAATGAATTTCTTTTCCATTACTTCCTTCAACTAAACCCTAACTTCTGCCAATTCTAACAGTGCCATCCTACATGGTGCAATCGAAACGGGTCCCGCTTTCGGCACTAAGTTTATTGCAAATTCAATCTCTCTTTGAGGTAGAAATTCTGGTGTATCCTCATGGAATGCCTTGGAAAACTCTCTCGTAATAGGAATTTTGGTCTAAACTTTGTTCATCACCTAATAAACTAGTAGCTAAAAGGATAAATCCTTGACATTCATCTCCACTACAGTTCACCGTCACTGAATTCAAATAATAACTACGATACTTTTAATCATAAATCCCTGGCTTTATCAAAGGCTATAAATGAATGTAATGCTCCAATATTTTACAAGGCAAGTAAAATCTTATTACCGACCTCGCATTTACCTTGGATCAAAGTCTCTAACCTAGTAGCTTCATCAGCCGACACGGTGAAAACACAACCTTGCCGTTGAGCTCTTCGAACATTCTGATTCTTCCTCTTCGGACAATTCTATGACATGTGACCAGAACCACCACAAGAGTAACATAATATCAAACCAGCTCTACACAGAGTACCAGGATGATAGCTTCTGCACCTCCTACAAGTCAAGTCATTGTGAGGAACTTGAGCTTGCTTCCTTCTTTCTCTTTCTCAATAATTGTTGTTATTATTCCTTCAGAAGTTGTTCTGGCCATGGTGGGGTTGTGGGGGTGTAGCCGCTTCTCTTAAAATTTAGATTTTCATGTCGTCTGTTGTAGAAACATCCATAGTTATCCCATGTCACTGAGCTCTTTTTGGAGCACTCCTCAATCACTCAGCTTTTGTTAACCAATTCAGCGAAGTTCTTAATCTCCAGAGGTGTCACAGCTCTCATTATATCATCTTGAAGACCATTCTGATATTTAAAGCACTTTCACTCCTCGTAACCTTTAGAAATATAGCCAGTGTCATCGGACCACCATCATTCCCATTTCCTATATGTTGCTCCATTCTTTCCATTGCCTGATTAGTAGCCACAACATTTGCTTCCATAGCATTCGTGAGATTAGTCATAGCATCCAAGAACTCAGCCTGGTTATCTACCAGTGTGCCTTCCTCATTTTCTCTTTGTCTACGGGTTAGACCAGGTCCATGGGTCGCCATTCAGGTCTTGTCCACACCAAACAAATGATATTAAGATGATTAGTCTCAATATCTCAAGTTAAGTACTTCAAATTCCCAAAAGTATGCTCATGAACTTTATGCTATGTTTATTAATTAGATATCCTCTATAGCATATAACGTGACTTAAAATATGCTCAGAAGCATAAGTAATCCATCCATCAGGCTCACAAGGACGAACTGCTCTGATACCATAATGTAACACCCTATCCTTCAAAACCTTATGCTTTAGTCATAATTCAATGAGGGTTTCTTACTACAAAACAAGGCTGAGATATAAATACTTATGTATAGAAGGAGATATTAAACTAGAAGCATGTAAAGAGATTTAAAACCCGAATGAAAAGATAATTTGCCAATCGTTCACACTCGATAAAATATATAAGCACGTCAGAATAAGTAGATAATTAAAAGCATGAGGAAAGAATAAGGGTAAAGAGACCTATATAAGTATATATAAATATCTACTAGTCTTGGCCAGCGAAGATTAGGCCAGCTAGAGTTACAACAGTAAAAACGGTTTGATATGCATACCCTATCTCTCCATAAATACATTATAAGCCTCTAAAGGCAAGTCTTTAAAATAAATACGTCATATAAATTCTCCAAAAGAATGAGAGAATATAAAACCAAAATAGAAACAAAAGTCTTCTTTACCATCTTTCAGATAAAAATCCTACTCACTGAGGAGCACTGGAACATGCATCTGAAAAATAGAAATAATATATGTGTGCACCGGTAAAAGTGTCAAATCGAAACAATATAAGATAACAGGAACTCTCTAAGCAATCTTCATCTTCAAAGTTTTACTGATACAAGCCTAGGGTTCTCACTAAACCAGAAAATAGCAACTTACCTATGGGATTCTAATCGATCTATTTATTCTTAGTGTCACCACATCGCATCAAGAACAACCCTCAGTGTCACTATCGCTAGCATAAGGGATATCTCAGTTGTTCAAACACATAAAAAATAATACAAAAAAACACAAAAATAATAGAGAGAATAGATAAAGCAATTAGCTGAAATAGCATATAGATACAATTATTCAACAAGGCAAGCCAAATACAAGATGCACACCCAATCAATACACATAAATGCAAATGATACATGCATGCCTGACGATTAGATTTCCTATCGGTAAAGAAATATAAAAATATAATCGCGTTGTAAGTATAGCTTCTAAACCAACAGAAAATCCTTTCGTACAAACGTTTGGTTGTCACAAGTAACAAACCCAATAGAATTTATAAACCGAAGTATTCAAACCTCGGATCGTCTTCTCAAGGAATTGCATGGAAGTATGATTTATTATTGGTTATGAAAAATAGTATTTTTGGGTTTTAAAAAGGTTTGAACAAGAGAAATAAATTGCAGAAATTAATAAATTAATAACTAATAAATCTCTTGGCAAGGTATAAAAACTGGAAGTCCTATCCTAGTTATCCTTATCAATGGTGATGAGAATTATATTTTTGCTCCCACTAAATCAACCTCTAACTATAAAGGTAAGTCAAGTGGATAAATCAATTTAACACCTAAAGTCCTAGTGAACTCCTGAAAAAAGACTAGAGTTATAGAAATCTAAATCAATCAGCAAAGATATCAATTATCAATCACGACGAGTTTGACAACTCAAGAGTTACCAATTACTCAACCAAAGGCAAAAGGAAAAATCTAAATTATTTATATAATAAATAGAAGAAAGCAATCATGAGTCTGAAATACCTTAAATTATATTAAATAAAGACTTCAATTCTAACATGGAGTTCATAAATTAAGGCAATAGAATAAATAAAAAGAACATTAAACCTGGAAATTGAGAAGAAGAAATCCGAAATCCTTTAAGAGGAATCTTAATCCTAAATCCTAAGAGAGAGGAGAGAACCTCTCTCTCTCTAAAACTACATCTAATCTTAAAATTGTGAATTATTAATGTTGTATCTATTGTGAATGGATAGACTCTCCCACTATATAGCCTCTAATCTGTGTCTTCTGGGCCGAAAACTGGGTCAGAAACAGCCCAGAAATCGCTGGAGACGAAATCTGCCACGCTGATTTTTGTCACTGCAACGCGTCCGCGTAGAGCATGCGTTCGCATCACTTAGCTGTACATTCACTATGACAAATTATATATCAAATCGAAGCCCTAAATGTTAGCTTTCCAACGCAGCTGGAACCACGTCATTTGGATTTTTGTAGCTCATATTATGATTGTTTGAGTGCAAAGAGGTCAGGCTGACAACTTTGGTAATTCCTTCAGTTTCTTGTATTCCTTCCACTTTTGCATGCTTCCTTTCCATCCTCTAAGCCATTCTTGCCCTGTAATCTCTGAAAACACTTAACACACATATCACGGCATCAAATGGTAATAAGAGAGGATTAAACATAGCAAAATTAAGACCAAAGAAGCATGTTTTCAATCATAGCACAAAATCAGGAAGGATAATGTAAACCCATGCATTTAGTATGAATAAGTGTATGAAAGATTGATAAAATCCACTCAATTAAGCATAAGATAAACCATAAAATAGTGGTTTATCAACCTCCCCACACTTAAATATTAGCATGTCCTCATGCTAAGCTCAAGAGAAGCTAAAACAGTGAATGGGGGAAAGTAAGACTCATGCAATGCAATGCAATGCAATCTATGTATATGAATGCAATTACAATCAAAATATTTCTACCTACTTGGTTAAAAGTAAACAAGTTCTCCAAGACAAATATGAATCAAATTCCACTAATTCAAATTACACAATAAAAGATAAGTAAACTTGTAAGAAGATAGCTCATGAAAGCAGGGAACGTAGAATCAAGCCTTGAACCCTTACTGGTAGTGTATATGCACTCTAATCTCTCAAGTGTATAGGGTAATTCACTCTACTCTTCTCTAGTCATGCTTTCTAAACTTTGTTCTTCATCTAACTAATCAACAAATATTTAATGTACCAATGCAAACATCATGAGGTCTTTTTTAGGGTTGTAATGTGGCTGATGAGCGGATAATTTGTATACTTTTTGGCATTGTTTTTAGTATATTTTTGATATGATCTAGTTAGTTTTTAGTATATTTTTATTAGTTTTTAGTTAAAATTCACTTTTCTGGACTTTACTATGAGTTTGTGTGTTTTTCTGTGATTTCAGGTATTTTCTGGCTGAAATTGAGGGACCTGAGCAAAAATCTGATCCAGAGACTCAAAAGGACTGCAGATGCTGTTGGATTCTGACCTCCCTGCACTCGAAGCGGATTTTCTGGAGCTACAGAAGCCCAATTGGCGCGCTCTCAACGGCGTTGGAAAGTAGACATCCTGGGCTTTCCAGCAATATATGATAGTCCATACTTTGCCCAAGATTTGATGGCCCAAACCGGCGTTCAAAGTTACCTCAAGAAATCCCAGCGTTAAACGCTGGAACTGGCACCCAAATGGGAGTTAAACGCCCAAACTGGCACTAAAGCTGGCGTTTAACTCCAAGGAGAGTCTCTACACGAAATTTCTTCATTGCTCAGCCCAAGCACACACCAAGTGGGCCCGGAAGTGGATTTTTATGTCATTTACCCATCTATGTACTAGTTTTCTATAAGTAGGACCTTTTACTATTGTATTGGACACACATCTTTACACACATCTTGACACACATCTTGGTAGCTATCTTTGAGTTTTATGCTATCTTAGATCATTGGGAGGCTGGCCATTCGGCCATGCCTAGACCTTATGCTTATGTATTTTCAACGGTGGAGTTTCTACACACCATAGATTAAGGTGTGGAGCTCTGCTGTACCTCGAGTATTAATGCAATTACTATAGTTCTTCCATTCAATTCCGCTTGTTCTTTTACCAAGATATCACTTGTTCTTCAACTTGATGAAGGTGATGATTGACACTCATCATCATTCTCACCTATGAACAAGGTGACTGACAACCACTCTTGTTCTACAAGTATTTGAGGCTTAGTGAATATCTCTTGGATTCTTCGGAATCTTCGTGGTATAGGCAGGACCTGATGGCGGCATTCAAGAGAATCCGGAAGGTCTAAACCTTGTCTGTGGTATTCTGAGTAGGATTCAATGATTGAATGACTGTGACGTGCTTCAAACCTGTAACCTACTGGGCGTTAGTGACAGACGCAAAAGAGTTATTCTATTCCGGTAGGGGAGGGAACCAAACCGGTGATTGGCAGCACTGTGACAGAGTGTGTGCATTAGCTTTCACTGCGCGGATGGGAGGTAGCTGCTGACAACAGTGAAACCTTACACGAGCTTGCCATGGAAAGGAGTAAGAAAGGATTGGATGAAGGCATTAGGAAAGCAGAGAGACGGAAGGGAAGGCATCTTCATACACTTGTCTGAAGCTCTTACACCAATGATATACATAAGTATCTCTATCCTTATCTTTTATGTTATTTTCGTTCATCACCATATACATCTGAGTTTGCCTGACTAAGATTTACAAGATGACCATAGCTTGCTTCAATACTAACAATCTCCGTGGGATCGACCCTTACTCACGTAAGGTTTATTACTTGGACGACCCAGTGCACTTGCTGGTTAGTTGTGCGAAGTTGTGTAATGCCATGGTATTGAGCCACCAAGTTCTTGGAGCCATTACCGGGGATTATTTGAGTTGTGAAAAAGTATTGTTCACAATTTTGCGCACCAAGTTTTTGGCGCCGTTGCCGGGGATTGTTCAAGTTTTGAGCAAGCTTTTGGTAACATCAGTGCCAAGATCCGGCAACAACATCAAGTTCTTGGTGTTATTGCCCGGGATTATTTAGGCTGGACAACTGACGGTTCATCTTGTTGCTTAGATTAGGTATTAATTTTTTTTCGAAATTCTTGAAGATGAATTCTAGAGTTTCATGATGATTTGTTGAAATCTGGCTGGCTGAGAAGCCATGTCTAATCTGATTGGACCGAGGTTTCAACTTATCACCACAAGAGCTTGTTGATTCTCATCAATTTTGCTCTTGGAGCAGTGATCTGCTAAGATTTGGCTGACCTTTGGTCATGTCTAGTGTTTTGGACCGAAGCTTTCTTTGAAAGCTTGGCTGGCTGTGAAGCCATGTCTAATTCCTGGACCGGAGTCTTAGACTAGCACTGCACTGATTCCTGGAATTCTCATTAAGAATTTTGATACCTTTTCCTACTTAATTTTCGAAAAACACAAAAAAATTACAAAATCATAAAAAGACCAAAAAAATTTGATGTTTCTTGCATAAGTTTAGTGTCTCATCCTAAGTTTGGTGTCAAATGCATGTTTTTGTTATAATTTTCGAATCCATGCATATATTTCTTTGTTTTGATCTTTGAATTCTATTGACTTGAAGTATTTTGTGTGTCTCATATGCATTTTCATATTGTTAGTGTCAGTAGTATACAAACTGCTAAGTTTGGTGTCTTGCATGCATTGTTAATTGATTCATTTTGCATTTTGATTATTAAAATCCAAAAATATTTTTTAATTTGTGTCTTTTCAAGTCAATGATACAAAGAATTGAAGATTCAGAACATACTGCAGAGGAATTACACAGAAAAAGCTGAGCATTCAAAAATGCCCAGTGAAGAAGGCAGACTGGCGTTTAAACGCCAGCCAGGGCACCTGGTTGGGCGTTTAACGCCCAAAGAGGTAGCATTTTGGGCGTTAAACGCCAGAATGTATACCATTCTGGGCGTTTAACGCCAGGATGGTGCTAGGGGGAAGATTTTGTTTTCAAATCAATTTTCTTAGTTTTTCAAAATCAAATCTTTTTCAAATCAAATCTTTTCAATCAAATGTTTTCAAAATCAATTTCTTTCCTTTTTAAAAGATACTTACTAACAATTAATGATTTGATTGAACATCTCAAAAATTGTTGCCTTTTCTGTTGAGGAAGGTTTTATGTTTGAATCATATCTTTTCTTGTTAGGCAAGTCATTAATTTTTAAAATCATATCTTTTCAAAGTGTTTTCAAATCATATCTTTTAAAATTGTTTTCAAATCATATCTTCTCAATCACATCTTTTTAAAACCATAACTTTTCAATTAAATCTTTTTAACCACATCTTTTTCAAATTAGTTTTCAATCAAATCTTTTTAATTTCTAATTTCAAAATCTTTTTCAAAATCACTTGATTTCTTTTCCACTTTGATTTTCGAAAATCAATTAATGTTTTTCAAAAATGTTTTCAAAATATTTTAATGAATTTTCGAAAATTCTCTTCCCTCCTTCCCACATCCTTCTATTTATGGAGTACCACTCCTTCTAAATGCACAATTCGAACCTTATCTAAGTAAAGTTCGAATTCTTCTTCTCCTTCTTCTTTCTATTTCTCTTTTCCTCTGACATTTCAAGGAATCTCTATACTGTGACATAGAGGATTCCACACTTTCTGTTTCTCTTCTCTTTCATATGAGCAGGAGCAGAGACAAAGGCATTCTTGTTGAAGCTGACCCTGAACCTGAGAGGACCTTGAAGCGAAAGCTAAGAGAAGCCAAGGCACAACTCTCTTTAGAGGACCTGACCGAATTCTTCAGGGAAGAAGAACACATGGCAGCCGAAAACAACAACAATGCAAACAATGCAAGGAAGGTGCTTGGTGACTTTACTACACCTACTCCTGATTTCTATGGGAGAAGCATCTCTATCCCTGCCATTCGAGCAAACAACTTGAGCTTAAGCCTCAATTAGTTTCTCTAATGCAACAGAATTGCAAGTTTCATGGACTTCCAATGGAAGATCCTCATCAGTTTTTAGCTGAGTTCTTGCAAATCTGTGACACAGTCAAGACTAATGGGGTTAACCCTGAGGTCTACAGACTGATGCTATTCCCTTTTGCTGTAAGAGACAGAGCTAGAATATGGTTGGATTCTCAACCTAAAGAAAGCCTGGACTCTTGGGAAAAGCTAGTCAATGCCTTCTTGGCAAAGTTCTTTCCACCACAAAGATGGAGTAAGCTTAGAGTGGAAGTCCAAACCTTCAGACAGAAGGATGGAGAATCCCTCTATGAAGCTTGGGAAAGATACAAACAATTAATCAGAAGATGTCCCTCAGACATGCTTTCTGAATGGAGCATCATAGGTATCTTCTATGATGGTCTCTCTGAACTATCCAAGATGTCTTTGGATAGCTCTGCTGGAGGATCTCTTCATCTGAAGAAGACGCCTGCAGAAGCTCAAGAATTGATTGAAATAGTTGCAAATAACCAATTCATGTACACTTCTGAAAGGAATCCTGTGAACAATGGGACTAGTCAGAAGAAAGGAGTTCTTGAGATTGACACTCTGAATGCCATATTGGCTCAGAACAAGATATTGACTCAACAAGTCAATTTGATTTCTCAAAGTCTGTCTGGAATGCAAAATGCACCAAACAGTACTAAGGATGCTTCATCTGAAGAAGAAGCTTATGATCCTGAGAACCCTTCCATGGAAGAGGTGAATTACCTAGGAGAACCCTATGGAAACACCTATAATTCTTCATGGAGAAATCACCCAAATCTCTCATGGAAGAATCAAGAGAGACCTCAACAAGGTTTCAATAATAATGGTGGAAGAAACAGGTTTAACAATGGTAAACCTTTTCCATCATCTTCTCAGCAACAGACAGAGAGTTCTAAGCAGAATACTTCTGACTTAGCAACAATGGTCTCTGATCTAATAAAGACCACTCAAAGTTTCATGAATGAAACAAGGTCCTCCATCAGAAATTTGGAAGGACAAGTGGGTCAGCTGAGCAAGAAAGTTACTGAACTCCCTCCTAGCACTCTCCCAAGTAATACAGAAGAAAATCCAAAAGGAGAGTGCAAAGCCATAGACATGGCCGAATATGGAGAGGAAAGAAAGGAGGAGGACGCCACTGAGGAAGACCTCAGTGGGCGTGTACCAATCTCCTCTGAGTTCCTCAATGAGGAACAATGGGAATCTGAGGCTCAAAATGAGACCATAGAGATTCCATTGGACTTACTTCTGCCATTCATGAGCTCTGATGAGTATTCTTCCTCTGAAGAGGATGAGTATGTCACTGAAGAGCAAGTTGCTAAATACTTTGGAGCAATCATGAAACTGAATGACAAGTTATTTGGAAATGAGACTTGGGAGGATGAACCACCCTTGCTCACCAAAGAACTGAATGACTTGTCTAGGCAGAAACTGCCTCAAAAGAGGCAAGATCCTGGGAAGTTTCTATACCTTGTACCATAGGCACCATGACCTTCAAGAAGGCCTTGTGTGACTTGGGGTCAAGTGTAAACCTCATGCCCCTCTCTGTAATGGAGAAATTAGGGATCTTTGAGGTGCAAGCTGCAAAAATCTCACTAGAGATGGCAGACAACTCAAGAAAACAAGCCTATGGACTTGTAGAGGATGTTCTGGTTAAGGTTGAAGACCATTACATTCCTACTGACTTCATAGTCCTAGAGACTGGGAAGTGCATGGATGAATCCATCATCCTTGGCAGACCCTTTCTAGCCACAGCAAAGGCTGTGATTGATGTTGATAGAGGAGAGTTGATCATTCAAGTGAATGAAGAATCCTTGGTGTTTAAGGCCCAAGGATATCCTCTGTCATCATGGAGAAGAAGCATGAAGAGCTTCTCTCAAAACAGAGCCAAGCAGAGCCCCCACAGTCAAACTCTAAGTTTGGTGTTGGGAGGCCACAACCAAACTCTAAGTTTGGTGTTGAACCCCCACATTCAAACTCTAAGTTTGGTGTTGGGAGGTCCCAACACGGTTCTGAACAACTCTGAGGCTCCATGAGAGTCCTCTGTCAAGCTAATGACAGTAAAGAAGCGCTTGTTGGGAGGCAACCCAATGTTTTATAATTAATTATTTTCTTTTGTTATTTTATCTTTTTTGTAGGTTGATGATCATAAGAAGTCACAAAAACAATGAAAAAAGCAAAAACAAAATGAAAAACAGGAAGAAAAACAGCACACCCTGGAGAAGAAGAAGCTGGCGTTCAAACGCCAGTAATGCTAGCTGTTGGGCGTTTAACGCCCAGTCTGGCACCATTCTGGGCGTTTAACGCCAGAAAGGGGCACCAGACTGGCGTTAAACGCCAGTAAAGGGTAAAAACCTGGCGTTAAACGCCAGGAATGGGCACCAGCCCGGCATTTAACGCCAGAAAAGGCTCAAAACGTGGATTTTGATGCCATTTGGTGCAAGGATGCCTTTCCCTTGACACTACAGGATCTGTGGACCCCACAGGACCCTACCATCACTCTCTCTCTTCTTCCCCCATTCACCAATCACCTCAACACCTCTTCCCCAAAAACCCCTCACCTATCAAATCCCATCTTTCTCTTCACCACTCACATCCATCCTTCATAAAATCCCCACCAACCTCACCCTTCAAATTCAAACCACTTTCCCTCCCAAACCCACCCTCAAATGGCCGAACCCTCATCCCCCTCTTTCCTATATAAACCCCTCATTTTCCACAACCTAAACACCCTTTCTTCCCTTCTTGGCCGAACACACTACCATCTCCCTCTTCCTCATTTCTTCTTCTTCTACTCTCTTCTTTCTTCTTTTGCTCGAGGACGAGCAAACATTTTAAGTTTGGTGTGGTAAAAGCGTTGCTTTTTCATAACCATTTATGGCATCCAAGGCCGGAGAAACCTCTAGAAAGAGGAAAGGGAAGGCAAAGGCTTCCACCTCCGAGTCATGGGAGATGGATAGATTCCTCTCAAGGGTGCATCAAGACCACTTCTATGAAGTTGTGGCCTTGAAGAAGGTGATCCCCGAAGTCCCCTTTTCACTCAAAAAGGGTGAATATCCGGAGATCTGCCATGAGATCCGAAGAAGAGGTTGGGAAGTACTTACCAACCCCATTCAACAAGTCGGAATCTTGATGGTTCAAGAGTTCTATGCCAATGCATGGATCACCAAGAACCATAACCAAAGTGTGAACCCGGATCCAAAGAATTATCTTACTATGGTTCGGGGGAAATACTTGGATTTTAGTCCGGAAAGTGTGAGGGTGGCGTTCAACTTGCCTATGATGCAAGGAGATGAGCATCCTTACACTAGAAGGGTCAACTTTGATCAAAGGTTGGACCAAGTCCTCACAGTCATATGTGAAGAGGGCGCACAATGGAAGCAAGATTCAAGAGGAAAGCCGGTCCAATTGAGAAGGCATGACCTCAAACCCGTGGCTAGAGGATGGTTAGAGTTCATACAACGCTCAATCATCCCCACTAGCAACCGGTCCGAAGTTACCATAGACCGGGCTATCATGATCCATAGCATCATGATTGGAGAAGAAATAGAGGTTCATGAGGTTATAGCCCAAGAACTCTATAGGGTGGCGGACAAGACCTCTACCTTGGCAAGGTTAGCCTTTCCTCACCTCATTTGTCACCTCTGTTATTCAGTGGGAGTTGACATAGAGGGAGACATCACCATTGATGAGGACAAGCCCATCACTAAGAAAGGATGGAGTACACAAGAGATCCCACTCATCATGAGATCCCTGAGATTCCTCAAGGGATGAATTTTCCTCCACAAGACTATTGGGGGCAACTAAACACCTCCCTAGGAGAGTTGAGTTCCAATATGGGACAACTAAGGGTGGAGCACCAAGAACACTCCATTCTCCTCCATGAAATTAGAGAAGAACAAAGAATCATGAGAGAGGAGCAACAAAGGCAAGGAAGAGACATTGAGGAGCTCAAGCACTCCATAGGACCTTCAAAAGCAAGGAAGAGCCGCCATCACTGAGGTGGACCCATTCCTTGATTTCCTTGTTCTTTATTCCTTTGTTTTTCGAATTTTAGTGCTTTATGTTATCCATGCTTGTGTCTTATGATCATTAGTGTCTTAGTGTCTATGCCTTAAAGTTATGAATGTCCTATGAATCCATCACCTTTCTTGAATAAAAATGTGCTTAATTGAAAAAGGAAGAATTGCATGAATTTTGAATTTTATAATAGTTTAATTATTTTGATGTGGTGGCAATATTTTTGTTCTCTGAATGAATGCTTAAACAGTGCATATGTATCTTGAATTTGTGGTTCATGAATGTTGGCTCTTGAAAGAATGATGAAAAAGGAGACATGTTATTGAGGATCTGAAAAATCAATAAAATGATTCTTGAAGCAAGAAAAAGCATTGCTATTCAAAAAAAAAAAAAAACCGAAAAAAAAAGAGAAAAAAAAAGAAAACGAAAAAAAAAATAAGAGTTGTGATCCAAGGCAAATAAGAGTGTGCTTAAGAACCCTGGACACCTCTAATTGGGGACTTTAGCAAAGCTAAGTCACAATCTGAAAAGGTTCACCCAATTATGTGTCTGTGGCATGTATGTATCCGGTGGTAATACTGGAAAGACAGAGTGCTTTGGGCCACAGCCAAGACTCAATAAATAGCTATGTTCAAGAATCATCATACTTTACTAGGAGAATCATTAACACTATCTGGATTCTAAGTTCCTAAAGAAGCCAACCATTCTGAATTTCAAAAGATAGATTGAGATGCCAAAACTGTTCAGAGGCAAAAAGTTAAAAGCCCCGCTCATCTAATTAATACTGATCTTCACAGATGTTTTTGGAATTCATTGTATATTCTCTTCCTTTTATCTTATTTGATTTTCAGTTGCTTGGGGACAAGCAACAATTTAAGTTTGGTGTTGTGATGAGCGGATAATTTGTATACTTTTTGGCATTGTTTTTAGTATGTTTTTGATATGATCTAGTTAGTTTTTAGTATATTTTTATTAGTTTTTAGTTAAAATTCACTTTTCTGGACTTTACTATGAGTTTTGTGTGTTTTTCTGTGATTTCAGGTATTTTCTGGCTGAAATTGAGGGACCTGAGCAAAAATCTGATCCAGAGACTCAAAAGGACTGCAGATGCTGTTGGATTCTGACCTCCCTGCACTCGAAGCGGATTTTCTGGAGCTACAGAAGCCCAATTGGCGCGCTCTCAACGGCGTTGGAAAGTAGACATCCTGGGCTTTCCAGCAATATATGATAGTCCATACTTTGCCCAAGATTTGATGGCCCAAACCGGCGTTCAAAGTCACCTCAAGAAATCCCAGCGTTAAACGCTGGAACTGGCACCCAAATGGGAGTTAAACGCCCAAACTGGCACTAAAGCTGGCGTTTAACTCCAAGGAGAGTCTCTACACGAAATTTCTTCATTGCTCAGCCCAAGCACACACAAGTGGGCCCGGAAGTGGATTTTTATGTCATTTACCCATCTATGTACTAGTTTTCTATAAGTAGGACCTTTTACTATTGTATTGGACACACATCTTTACACACATCTTGACACACATCTTGGTAGCTATCTTTGAGTTTTATGCTATCTTAGATCATTGGGAGGCTGGCCATTCGGCCATGCCTAGACCTTATGCTTATGTATTTTCAACGGTGGAGTTTCTACACACCATAGATTAAGGTGTGGAGCTCTGCTGTACCTCGAGTATTAATGCAATTACTATAGTTCTTCCATTCAATTCCGCTTGTTCTTTTACCAAGATATCACTTGTTCTTCAACTTGATGAAGGTGATGATTGACACTCATCATCATTCTCACCTATGAACAAGGTGACTGACAACCACTCTTGTTCTACAAGTATTTGAGGCTTAGTGAATATCTCTTGGATTCTTCAGAATCTTCGTGGTATAGGCAGGACCTGATGGCGGCATTCAAGAGAATCCGGAAGGTCTAAACCTTGTCTGTGGTATTCTGAGTAGGATTCAATGATTGAATGACTGTGACGTGCTTCAAACCTGTAACCTACTGGGCGTTAGTGACAGACGCAAAAGAGTTATTCTATTCCGGTAGGGGAGGGAACCAAACCGGTGATTGGCAGCACTGTGACAGAGTGTGTGCATTAGCTTTCACTGCGCGGATGGGAGGTAGCTGCTGACAACAGTGAAACCTTACACGAGCTTGCCATGGAAAGGAGTAAGAAAGGATTGGATGAAGGCATTAGGAAAGCAGAGAGACGGAAGGGAAGGCATCTTCATACACTTGTCTGAAGCTCTTACACCAATGATATACATAAGTATCTCTATCCTTATCTTTTATGTTATTTCGTTCATCACCATATACATCTGAGTTTGCCTGACTAAGATTTACAAGATGACCATAGCTTGCTTCAATACTAACAATCTCCGTGGGATCGACCCTTACTCACGTAAGGTTTATTACTTGGACGACCCAGTGCACTTGCTGGTTAGTTGTGCGAAGTTGTGTAATGCCATGGTATTGAGCCACCAAGTTCTTGGAGCCATTACCGGGGATTATTTGAGTTGTGAAAAAGTATTGTTCACAATTTCGCGCACCAGTGGCTGAGGTAAAAGTAAGGATATATATATATATATATGTATATATATATATATATATATATATATATATATATATATATATATATATATATATCATTGATTAGTCTAAGATCTCACCTAACATATACATACTTTATATATTTAAAATGCTTTATCTAGCTACCCAAATTTTTCCCACTTTTGTATTACATGCTCATGTATCAAACTTATTTTTTTTTGAATTTTGTCCCATGTGTATTGATTCTTTTTATTTTGCATTTCGGGTAATATTTTTTTGTATCCCCTTATTTAATTACTTAATAATTTTTTTATCAATACACATGGTAATTTAATTATTTTGATTTCACATAAGCATGCTTTCCAAATTTTCAAATAACTTATTCAATTTAATTCCCTACTTTTTTCTATCATCCCATGTTCCCATAAAATTCCCCACACTTAAATTATACACAATATCTATCTTAAGCTAACCAAGGATTCAACTTGGGATTTTTTTATTTTGTTTTTCTGCTTAAGGCTAGTAATGTGGTTATAAAACAGAAGGGGATTAAAAAGCTCAAAGTGGCTAACAAGGGTGACATAAAAGGGTAGGCTTATTTGGGATAATTGAGCAAAAACAAGTAATGGCCTTAATCATATGCAAGCATGTAAATACATTAAATAATGAACATATAAAATGGAACAAAGCAGAGATTGCAATTATAGAGAAGAAAACACAAGAATAAAATTTATGGTTAAATAATGTAACCATGTAAATAAGCTCAAAATCTCACAGGTTGTGTGTTCTAGCTTTTAACTATGTTCCAAATACAATTTCCAAACAAGTTTAACATAAAATTTTTTATTTAAATTAGTGAAATACTATAAAAATTTCTTGAAAATGAAAATATTACTTCAACCAAGTAGTGACTAAATGCATAAAATCAAACAAACATGCAATCAAATATGCAAATGCAACAATGAACAAACAAAGAAAATAGAGTATTGGTGTTGAAAAGAAGGTAACTAACCCCTGGAAGTCGGTATCAACCTCCCCACACTTAAAGATTGCACCGTCCTCGGTGCATGCTAAGATGTGCAAGTGGATGGGGGTTGTGGTTCCTCAGCTGGTGCTCTTTTTATTCCTTTCCTTGCTGGTGGTTTGGGAGTAGCTTTCTCTTTACCCTTCTTGGTGGCCATCCTGAAAAGGAAAAAGAAAGTAACTTTTAAAGCTAAGGGTTAGAGCAAGGAAGAGGATGGTACAAGTGATAATCAATGCACGGTAAAGAAGGATGTTGTTAACACACGGTCATGACTACATGTGAAAAGTTCATCAATTGGAAATATGGCAAGTGCATGTGATGGCTATTAAATGCAAGATGTTTATTGGCATGCTGGCAAAGGTGTAACACCCTAACTACCAAAGCTCACGCTTCCGGCTGCGCAACTCTAATAGCTCGGACATTACGACGACACTTATACTATTTAATAACAAAATATGAGCCTGTTTAAAAACTTTAAACCGCAATACCATTCCCAAAAATACTTTCGCCATACAACGTACGTCCATACATACCATACAACTTACAGAACTCATAAAGAGTACATCCATATATATACATACATATATATAAATAATATTACAGACATTAACCAATACAATTCCTATCCCTCTCATAGAATATATCAAGATAAAGGCGAGGGTACAATAATTAATAATCCAAAGCAATACAGAACATCACAACAATAACTAAATAAATTCTTCGTAACTTCTGCGCCCATATCCTGAAAGGGGAAAAATGTAAGGGGTGAGAACATCATCCTCGAAAGGGTTCTCAGTAGAGGGTTTTTGGGAATTACTGTAATAGGATACATGAAGATAAACCGTACCAGTGATTAATAACCATCTTATGCCTCTTTTCAAAAACAACAGTTACAATGAAAGTAAAGACAGAAATCTTTTCTGAAAGAGGGACTGTTCAATCCTCAAGACATCAAAGCATTTCAAAAAGATTTATCTATACTGAACCAAAATAACCTTTCATGTCTTATTCCAAACCAGAACCACAAAACCGAAATCAACCATCGGTCCATCTCATTCAACCACGGCCCTAGGCCCAAACAATCCAACCACAACCAATCCACCACAATCCAACAGAGTACCAGATGCAAACACAAGTAGGAAGATGCAAACACAAACAAACAGGTATTGCAAGTAGAACAATTAGCAGTTAATCACATAGGCAAACCAAGTACAATATGCATACCCAAACAATGTCACATAGATGCATATGATGCATGCCTATCCCTAGTGGCTGATGATATCATCTGTCGGTTACCAAGCCAACCCGACGTGTCCGGTAGCTAACCCGGACACAGTCTCTCTGTTGCGCATTATTATCATTAGAGGGTATTTGCGCCCTGTCGCCATTAGAGGGTATCTGCGCCCTGTCGCCATTAGAGGGTATCGGTGCCCTGTCACCCCTTACAACAGAGAGAAAAACACAAGCATACTCGCTTACAACTTTCATCTCAGCCATTCGGCTTAAATCCACAAATCATTCATTTGCATACATGCATTTATATTCAATCATGGATCACCATCCATCTCAGCCATCCGGCTCACGGTTCAATTCAGAACCAACCAATTTATCAATAAATACAGTCCTTCGGCTTAAATTCATAATTCATAGCCAGCCATACGGCTTATAACTCATTCGGCAATCAGCCATAAGTCATATCACACACAGCCATTCCGGCTCACGGTTCAATTCTAGAACCAGCCAATATTCATAATCATACACAGCCATTCTGGCCCATAACAAAACAGTACTTCCATCATTCAACATCATCAAATTCATAAAACCGGCATTTAAGCCATAACTCACTTTTCTCAAGCCATTTCACTTTGAAATTAAATTTTTAACTCTTTTCAGCCTTGGCTTTAAAGATCTCATTTCTCAAATCATCTCAGGCTCATAAGCCAAATTTACTCAAAGTGATTTCTCTTTTAAAACAAAGCCACTCTCAGCATTCTCTTTCCAAAACTTCCAAAACCATGGCAAGTTAAGGATTTATTTCAAAGCATTCAAAATCACCCATCCAACAATGGGATTTTATAACAAAAGTTTCTCGGCAGAGTCCCAAGTCTTTAGGGAAGGTCAACTTATATAAATTCCTTAAAATTCATTGAAACTCTTAAAATCATAAATCATCGGTTCAAGTAAATAAAACTGAATTTATTATAAAACCGATCATACAAAATCACAAGTTCCAACCCGGTCCAAAAATCAACTCATTTGAAACGGAACCGGTTCATTTGAATCAAACCACTTTCAGGTTTCTTTTTGGAACCCATTTTTCCAACTCTTCCAAATGCCTCAAAATTGATTACTCGATCAAAAGTCTATGTTCCCTTAAAAATCACTAAAAACTCCTTTTTATATTGAATTCAATATTAAAGTATCATTCTTCCTTCAGTGATTCAAACGGTAAAAATAGTTCAGTTCTAAATAAGCCGAACTCAATGTATAAGGTTCATCAAATAATTAAGCTTGGAAACATAAATATCCTTTTAATAAATCAAATAATACAATTTCTCAAATCCAACCCTTTTTAAATAACCTTACAACAAGTGTAGGATTTTGTAGAAATTTCGGCAGCACCTCCCCTAAAACTTGGACTTTTGCCACCCGGTTCGGGTCCCAACTAAACCATTTCTCATTCCTTTTCAACAGCTCAAAACCAGAAATCAATTTAAAGCAAGCTAAATCCAACAATCGCCTCAGTGGCGTATCTCAAGGATACCATTTCAAAATCAACTCAATATCGTTCGATATAGCTCATTTCCAAAGTTTTTAAAGAAACGGCTCAATAACAAATCATTTGTCCAAAACCAAATCAATTAAAATAAACCGTGCTGAATTCAAAAGTGCATTCGACTTTTCACATCATTAAAATAACTGGCTCAAATCAAATCAATCCTCAACGGATTAAACTCAGATTCAAATCTTTAAAGAATCAACTTCAAACATTACATTTCACAAGCCGCACAACAAATTCAGCCAAACCAACATCCATATCATTCGAGTCAATCAAATAATACATAAGGCAGATACAATCACTAAATACACAATATCTCACCTCAGTATCCATACGTAATAATTCCAATACATAAATATAGTTTTTGGAAAGCGCCCCTACCTCAAAACGCAAAACCATAGCCCAAACGCGTCGCAGAATCCTTTCCGCCTCGACCCAAAAATCAACAATCAAAATCCCGGCAGCCAAAACCTCAGTTCCAAGCCACTTTCGCAACAGTCTCAACAACTCTAATCGCAACATACAACAATCAGAACTCGACCCCACGCTATCAGAATTCATATTCATCAACTATTCACAACAAAATACTAACGCGAGGCTTTTCGAAACATAATCTCTTACCGAAATAACAACAAAGCAGCTGCGATTTTGAACCGGCTCCCGGCAACAGCTCCGGTGGCGGCCAGAAGCTCCGATGGATCAACTATAAAAACCGCGCAGCATTAAAACCTTCTCGAAATTCCAAAAGAAATGAAACCAAACTTAAACTCTTACTGGCGGTGGAACTCGGTGGCAGCCGAGGCGTTTCTGGCAGCAGGGGCTCAGCCCGGAGTTTCGGCAGTGGTCCCGGAAGTCACAAAACCACTCCCGGCGGCCAGAAGCACAGAGATGCAGCCCTTTCTCTAGCAGTGGCACCTGTGGTGGTAGCTGGTGCAGCGGCTCATAACGCAAGTAGCAGCGGCGGCCTGAACCTCTTCTTTTCCCTTCAGACAGATCGGGCGGATCTCTAGCCGTGGTAGCGACGGACCAAAAAAACAGGACGGAGGGGATGATGGCTGCTCAGACAGCAGCGACGGCGCTCGACGGCAGCTACGGCGGCGGAGCGGGACGGTGCAAGAACGGCCTCGTCCTTCTCCTTCATTGTTGACGATTGCAGCAACAACCGGCGGTGGACTAGACGCGGCTGGGCGGCGAAGGAATGAGCTCGACAGCGACTCCCTCTCTCCCAACGTTTCTCACTCACAGCAGATCAGGGAAGCAGAAACGGAGGTCCATCGTGCTTCTCGTTCGGAGCTGGCAAGGACGACGACGCGGTGACCCCGACGGCGGCAGATCGGCGAGGGCGAGCTCCTCTAGCTCGCGTGTGGAAGCTGCCCCTCAAACCCTCCTCTGCGTGAATCAGTGACGACGCAGGAAACTTCGACGGCGAGGGAGCTCGGTGATGGTGCCCCTGGCAGCATGGACTGCTGCGGCGGCGCGGCGCAGCGCGGGTGAGCCTCCTCCTCCTTCCTTCTTCCGCGGCAGCTCAGTCTCTCTCTCTCTTTGCTCTCGTTCCTTTCTTTCATGAAAAGGAAAAATGGAAATCATGTGCTGCTGCTGCTTGGTTGAGTGGGAAGGGAACCGGGTCATGGTAACGGGTTACTGGGTTAGGGTTTCCTTATTTTGAAAATTAGGGTTAGGGGCATTTTAGTAATTTTACTTAAAAATAGGTATAATATAGAAATTAGAAATAAATTCTAATCCAACAAAATTAATGTATAGAAATACTATTGCTCCTCCGTTTTACAAATTATTTTCAATAAAATGCCCAAATCTAAAAATTAGAAATAATATACTTAATTTCTTCATTTTTCCAAAATAGCAGTAATAATATTTAAAATATTACTCATTTAATCAAAATCATGTAAAATCCATATTATTTCATAACTATCAACTTTATAAATTTGAATATAGAAAATAATCCAACAATTGTGAAATTGGATAAAAATCATAACTTATCTCAAATCCAATAAATCAAACTTGCCTTAATTATCTTTAATAAAATAATCTCTGAAATTAAGGCTATAAATAACTGTAGGATTTGAGGCTTGATCATAATAAGACTTTTCAAATATTCTGGGTCTTACAAAAGGCATGAGTAGCATAGACAAGCATTAAATGCCCAAGTTAGATCACCATCTCTTTCAAACTAACAATCTGTTTGTATTGACAATTATATTTAATTAATAAATATAAAAGGGGTTTTGTGAAAATAGGCATTAAAGTAGTAGGATAATATAAAAGTAGTGCTGATGCCATACATGCTTTTTCACAAACTTAGCATGCATGGTAAATAAGTTATTGAAAGTATTAAATTGAACATGCAAGCAACCCTATAAAAAGTAATATAAATTGTCAAACAATTCCTTAATAATCCACAAGCAAAATAATGACCCAAATAAATTTCCAACACCAATTAAAGAAAAAGAAAGAAAAATAAAAAGAAGGGAAAGAAAAGATTTAGATTTGGGGAAGAAAAGATAAGATAGTTGGCGGTGATTTGGATAAGTTGTGCGTCACATGTGACGCGGACGCATGGAGCACGCGTTCGAGCGGTTGGCGCGATTTATGAAGTAACGCGGACGCATGGGTCACGCGTTCACGTGGAGTGATTTGTGCCATTAGCGTGAGGACAGCCTCGCGATCGTGCAACTCTCTGTTTAAATGCATTTTGCCAAAAATCTGGGGTGACGCGGTAGCGTGATTGACGTGATCGCGTGAATGGCCATACTTGAAAACGACGCAGATGCGTAGGGCACGTGTTCCTGTGGTAGGGCTTGTGCTTCTAGCACGAGTCCAGTCCAATTCTAGCTCAACTTTTGACCATACACCCTTTTTACGTCGATTTTACAGGCCACGTGGTCGCGTGGGTGACGCGGACGCGTGGGCGGCGTTTTTCCCACATGATGCGGACACGTCAGCAACACGGTCGCGTGGATCAATTTGTTCCAAGGCACGCCTCCAGCACGCTTTCGCGTGACTTTCTGTAAAGTCTCTTTTCTTCCTAAGGCACAGAGGACGCGGGGACGCATCGGCGACGCTGTTGCGTCGCGTGCATTTTTTATAATGCAGTCTGCAGAATGCAATGCTTAATATGAATGCTATGCATGATTCCAGGTTCAATCAAAACTCAAAAACAGACTAAAATTAAAACTGAAAAAGGAACGATCATACCATGGTGGGTTGTCTCCCACCTAGCACTTTTAGTTATTGTCCTTAAGTTGGACATTTGGTGAGTCCTTTGTTATGGTGGCTTGTGCTAGAACTCATCTAGGAATCTCCACCAATGTTTGCAAATCCAATATCCTCCGGGATCCCAAACTAGGCACATAAAGCCTTCAAACAAGTTAAAGCAGATGACTAGGCCCCAAGAGTGTTGATTGCCAGAATGAATTTCGGGGTCCCAAATCTTGCTTTTGCACCCATCTTCTTGTGATCATTATGATTCCATCCGGGTAGCAAGCAATCTGAATTCTCACTAAAGCGGCCAAACAACTTCCTAGACCCATTCAGTTGAGTTTTACACCAACCCTTGCATTTAAACCTGAGCACACAACCATGGTTGAACCTTGCTTGACAACTCCAACCCTAAACCTCTTTCTCTTACTCTTAATGCCACAAGAGCTCCAAGTTGACCATCCATCTCTAGAAGCTCATATTCAAGTGGGAAAGTAAAGATCAATGATAAGAATTTTACACACTTGAACGTTGTGTTGGACGGTAATGGCTTTGGGAGAGGTGTTTCTAATGATCTTGCAAGCTCCACTCCCTTGTGCTCTTCTCTGACAACTTCGACCTCTTTGCAAGCTTCTTCATTTCAACCTCTTCCTCTTGGTAGCTTTCTTCCAATTCAATCTCTTCTTCATTACTCACCAAGGGCATGGGAGGTTGTGCCTCTTCTTCTTGAATCTCCATCTCTTGATCAACCTCGTCCAAGTTTTCAACTATGATATGCCTTGGAGGTTGTACACCCTCCTCAACATCACTGCAACCATCTTGGAAGGAGGCTCTATGACTTGACTTCCCCAGAGGTTCAGCATCTCCCAAGTCTTCAACCACTTCTTCCTCTTCAATAATTACTGCTTGTCAGTTGTTTTAATATAAAATCGTACTCATCCTTGATGATTTCTTCCCATGACAACTCCTTTCAACTATTCCTTCATCTTCAAGGTCTCTCCTATCTCCACATGTTGGGCCTCCTCTGCTCTAAGACAAAATCAGATCCTCTTGATGTCATCCTTCACAATTCTTCACACTCCTTCGACTTCAAGGGTCTCTACTACCTTCACCTTTAGGGCTTCCTCTAGCTCCTATGAAGTATGGATTCGCGAAGATGATCCCTTCTCTCTGTTCTATGTCAATAGCATCATGGGATCATGTTGCTCTTGGATTGATGGAAGTGGGTGCTCTTCCATGGATGGTGGTGATGGGATGGAGAGATCATTCTGTGGTTGAAAAGAAAGTGCACTAGCTTGAGGGTTGATTGTTGAAGGTATTAGGTGGTCCAATTTGGTGAAGAGAGCTTGTATAGTAGATTTAGATCGGTAAGTGCTTTCTCCATGGAGGTTTGGGGTGGATAGGAAGGTTCATTTGTTAGGAGAAAGGTCATGGTAGGAAGGTGGTTCATCTTGATAATGATACGGAGATGGTGTATATTGAGGTGGAGGTTCATGAGAGTAATTGTGTTGGAATGGGGTGGTTCTGTATGGTCATTTGGCTCATAAAGTGGTTGGTATGGTGGATACGGGTTAGGGTCATATGGAGTGAATGGTGGAAAGGAGCTTGTGAATAGGTGGTCCAAAGTCATGTTAAGGGGGGGTTCATAGGCATATGGTGGTGGTTTTTGATAATCAAAAGATTGCTCACCATAGCCATTGCCTTGATATGCATCACAGAATGGTTGTTGATAGTCCATTGGAGGTGGTTGTTGCCATGAGGTTGATCGAATCCTTGTGGCTCCTCCTATCTTGATTGTTCCAATCTTGATGCCTGTTCTCATTGTAATTTGCTCTTCCTGCAACATAATTGTAACCAGACTCATAGCCAAGGGGGAGAGTTCATAGTAGTAAGAGAAAATAAAACAAAAACCAATAAAAAGAAAATATTTTGAAAAAGATATGATTTTTGAAAAAAGATAAGATAAGATTTTGAAAAGATATGATTTTTTTTTAAAAAGGATAAGATAAGATTTTGAAAAAGATATGATTTTTTGAAAAAAAAATTGATTTTGAAATTTAAAACTAAGATAAGATAAAATTTTAAAATAAAAATATGAAATTTTTTCTTTTCTTTTTTTTTGAAAAATATTTACAATAACCATAATAAGGCACACGTTGCATTCTCTCGGCAACGACGCCATTTTGACGATCATATTTCCTATCGGTAAAGAATATAAAAATATAATCACGTGTAAGTATAGCTTCTAAACCAATAGAAAATCCTTTCGTACAAATGTTTGGTTGTCACAAGTAACAAACCCAATAAAATTTATAAACTGAAGTATTCAACCTCGGATCGTCTTCTCAAGGAATTGCAGGGAAGTA